>NC_089819.1:24410374-24704238 GCF_029633855.1 Hoplias malabaricus
AAGCTCGTCTGCTACTGCAGCGCCCTAAAAAAAGGAGACCTCGTCGCCAAAGAGAAATTCAAGGTGATTGGAAAGAAAGCAAACTGATGTGTTTTCCATCCCACTTGGTAGAGTCTGGGAGTTTTTTATCCAGGCGTCTTCCACTTTGGAGAGCTCTATAAATAAGGAGTGAGAGTTTTAGGAGAGCACCTGCCTTTGACAGATACTGGAGACCAAGGGCTTTATTAATCTCAGTGTCTGCTACCATTACTGTCACTGGGAGGAGAGGAACATTCGAGACGAGGAAAGGTTTTCCACAGAGAAATTATTAGACCTGCATACTCCGCATTTCTTCATATACTTTATGACCAAACCTTTGGTTATAATTAAATAATTCAGTTATTCTGAGGTGCACCCAGTGAGGACTGCGTGTATAAACGCCCATGCATAAGCTTGGGATGAAATAGGACATCTTGAGGTAGCTACACATGACTGACAGAGCTGATTGCAGACTGATCTTACTGATGTTTACGTGGCTGAATACCAACAAATTCTCACAGCAAATGTTCCAACATCTAGTGATCAAAGCGTTTCAATCCAATACACTTTTTATCAATCAGAGAATGTTTCCACCTCATTTGCTAGCTCTCCGGTCTGTTTGCATGATGGAAAATGTCTGGTGTTTATACAAAGCCCTGGCTCTGTGAATGGGAAATAAAACTAAAGGCTCAGTCTGAGATGGCTCGGGTATCTCTGGCTGAACCGAAGCCGATAAATGGAATCTGGAGGCGTGAGGACCTCCAAATGATGAAAAGCATGAAAGGGGTTGAGGGTGTTGCTTTATTCCTGCTCCATATTTGGGTAACATTGACTTATTTCTGCTGTTTCAGGCGTATTACCTACGGTGGAACTGACTCAGACGGCTAACGTTCCATGAAGTGCTACTGAATTAAACAGCTCGGGTTACGAATGAGTTTCTGTGGTAATTTAAAAAAATGAGTGTTGCTGTGTGTGTTTTCACGGCAACGGCACACGCAGGTTTGAGAAAGAGAGTGAGACAGAGAGATACAAAGAGATACAGAGAGTGAGAGAGACAGACAGAGAGAGATACAGAGTGTGAGAGGAGTACACAGAGAGAGAGAGAGAGAGAGAGTAAGAGATACAGAGAGAGTGAGAGAGATACAGAGAGTTAGAGACAGACAGAGAGAGAGATACAGAGAGTGAGAGAGAGACAGATGGAGAGAGGTACAGAGAGAGAGAGAGAGAAAGACAGACAGACAGAGAGCGAGACAGACAGAGAGATAGAGAGCGAGACAGACAGACAGAGCGAGAGACAGACAGAGAGCGAGACAGACAGACAGAGAGAGAGAGGCCATAGGACGAACTATAAACAGAATACAGAATGAACCAATATAAAGCCCAGAGCTAATTTACAGACAAGTTAAACAAGATACCGTCAGCTACCTGCTTAAACTCACTGTTCCACTTAAAACATGAAGAATAGAAAACAAACACAAGGGGGAGTTTATGCTGTGAGAAGACTAGTCCTCCAGAATCATCAACATTGCCTTTAAGCATCCACAGAGTTGTTAGTGCAGCATAAGGAGACCATATCCATATTAATACATTAATAATATTCACTGTTGCCTAGACACTTAAAAATGATACAGAACCAAATATAGCACATTCACCATCAAGTTGAAGAACCCCTTCACAATGCAAAGAACCATTTAACCATGCAAAAGGTTATTCTCGTGAATAGGGTTCTATGTAGAACCATATTCTTTACTAAAGATCCCTTGAAGAATCATCCTCTTTAGGTGTGTAGAGTAGACAGCGTCAGTGTGCACTTGTGCTGTAATCTCCATCATGCTCCTCACCCTTTACCCATTAATCTGGAGGCGTGACCTGGCCTGGACACATGAAAGGAAGGGAGAATGCTAATCTACTCATAAAATGCTCAGTTACAAGACAGAACGGGGGAGGGTTTCAACACTCCCTTGTAAATCCCACTCTTATCATCTCCTTTTCACGGCTGACACTAAGAAGACGAAGGGAAATAAGGCGGCCACGACCAGCAATAATAAACCGCTAAACTACCCACTGGAATATTAAGCTAAAATCCAACATTCATCTTTAATAAATATGCAGCAGAACATCAAGAAAGAAATATAAATATCTCAGACTACTTCAAAGTACGCTAACTTTTCAAAGAAGGAACATTTATTCCTAAAAGATTCTCATAAGAGAGGCACGTTCAGGTAAAATTTGTGGATTACGATGATCCGCAGGTCTATTTTTAGCAGAGCGGGATCAAAGCCTTGCTCATGGTAATGCTGAAAATAGAGGCCCGTGAATCTTCAAAACACAATTATTGGGAGAGATCGGTCTAAAAATAAGCAGGTTGTTGATATCATGCAGCACAGTACAGTGCTTAACCACCAGCGGATGAGATCTAATGTCATCCGCACAACTACGCTGTGTTGATTTACGTCTCAGTGTATTCTTTATAACTGTTGCATGCCAAAACGTTAGCGTCAAACCCTGTTTTGATAAAGCAGAGCCTGAGAAAGCTCAGTGATGTACTCACTTTTACTGGCACATGAGTGAGCTGTCTAGCTGATAGATGCACAACTGTCATTTGCTGAAATAACATCCTCAGAACTCTATCTAGAACTGGTTTGATTGGGTTTAGTTTGGTTTCGACTAAAAGCTAAGTTCTTGAGATCATATTAACTTCCTTCTTGTTTTTTTTTTAAACTCGGAAACTGATGCTTTTAACACGTCCTAAAGGGGCTGAGATAGGACACGTTTTGTCAGGAATCGCGGGGCGGACTGACGGAGGCGGACGCGCACGTTAAAACATTCATTCATTCATTATCTGTAAGCTCTTACCCAATTCAGTCCAAAGCCTACCTGGAATCATTGGGCGCAAGGCGGGAACACACCCTGGAGGGGGCACCAGTCCTTCACAGGGCCACGTTAAAACACAGTAACTTTGTTAACAAAATATAACGAAACTAAGACAGAGACTTGAGCAAAAACAAAACGAGGAAAAGCAGAAACAGATAAACTTCGGGTTAAATGATGACAGAGGAAATGAAGCGAGGACCAAACGAAACGAAGAAACCATGGAAACCATGAAGCTCAACAATACAAATAACCGACAAACAGGAAGTGACACAAGGGAACTTAAATACATGACACAGACAAGACACACCTGGAACAGATAACGAGGAGGACGGATTACCAACGAGACTGACGAGGACGAGGGCGGAGACACGGACAATAACAAACAGAGCCATGTGCTATGAGAGCACATGGTGGGGAAAACAGACACGACAGGACAAGGGTGTGACACATTTAAAGGGGACACCACATCTACACACACTGCGAAACAAGACCACAGTCTTTAATTTGTGATCTGGCTAAATTGGAAAGCCTAGGATAAAATGAGGCATTCTGATTTTGTACTGCTTCTTATGTAGACATTTCAGAATGGTCCCGCCCCCTCGTCTGAGTCTCCAATCACAGATTGGACCTGCAAAACTGTTGGTTAAACAGAGCAAAACAGAGCGAAGAACCAAGCGAAAACGGCTAAAAACCAGAGATTCTGCGCCACACACCTCACTGCTGTGCACTCAGGGTTGGGGTGAACAGTGAGTGGCTCGTTATCATTTAAAGAAACAGGTGCTGAAACCACACATTCTGAACAGGGCTGTTTAGAGAGGGGGAGAACACTGCTGTCGTCCACAAGGGAACTGTTCGTTAAAAAAAAAAAAAAGTGCTACTTTAAGCACAGCAGTCCTTTATTTATTCAGGATGCTAATGATCAGAAATGTGTAGCAGGCCTCTGTTTTAAACTCTGAGCCCTGTTTTTATATCACTTTAAACCAACACTGGAGTCAAGCCTTGCTTTGCATGCTGAGCCTGAGAAAGCCAGAGCTCATGGAGCAGGGCACTTAGACTTGCTGACAGAAAAGCAAACAATCCAACTCCTCCAGCATGAGTCCACATGTTGGCACTAGTCTTTTCTATAGAACTGAGAGGGAAGACAGGCAACTGTTAATGAAAGGCTGCCGGCGAGGATGAATCACTGACACCAAAAGCCTGTGTGCTGAAATTAACCAGCCGGATCCCTCCCTCCTTCCCTCCCGCTCTCCACATTCCCACGAGGCTCTTCCACATGCCCCAAACACAACTACAGGCATGTTTCCTCAGCACGTGGCTTAACGTCTGCTTTCTGTTTGCACTCACCAATGAGAACTTAGAACTAAACAGCAGTGAATAAATAGATCTAATTATGAACAGTCACATTTGTAGGCGACATGGCCAAATATTCATAGACACCTGTTGATACAAGATTTCTTCTGAAATTAAATAAACACCAGGTAGTAATTTACTTTTCATTCTAAATCACTGTGAAGCTCCACTGAGCTGTTATAAGGACAATAGAAAATCTGTCTTTGCTACTCTGGGCTCAGCACTGAAGAAAGTGCATTATGTAACTTCTGGAGGATGGTAGGAAACCACACTTTCCTCCGCCTCCCACTTGATATCAGGACAGTGCTGAAAAAATGAATTACCTTAAAGGCTAAGCACCACATAATGGACCTCCATGAATATTTCACATTATTGTAGTTCCTGACAGATATAAGTATGAATTAAAATGAAAATAGCAGCTTAATTTGCTTTAAAACTGACAATTTTATTAAATTAACGGAAAAACGGTTAATTCTCGCAACGCCGCGGTAAAACACCGTTATGACTGACTGTTATGACAGTATCTAGCTAAATAACCAACACTATTCATGACAATAGCCTAGCAATAAGCTAAACTCAAATTTAGAGGTACCGTTATTCTTGTAAATGTGATCGAAGTCGAACTCGAATTCATCCGACACTATAAACCTCGGTAATGCAGCTACGTAGCCGAGTATAATCTGAGCCACCGAGTTTAGCAAGTCAAGCTAACGTTAACTAACACCAACTAAAACAGGCGAAGTGAGTGTCCTTACCCTGTTTACCTCCATGTTACAGAGGCTCTTGAACACCTTTCGTTGGTGTCCTTACATGCCCATATTGTTGGAAAAGCGCCAGTGAAATGAGCTACAGATAACGGAGTGAGCGGATGGTCCTTTCCAAAGTGCCCGTTTAAAGTGGACAGATTTAGTCCATTTTCTGGATATTTTGGGATCATGAGCCATTTGTGCACAGATGTCCCACTGTACATTGAATGATTGCAGCCAAAAACAACACACCCTTTCGTTATTTTGCATTAAATTAAGTGCAGCTTCTAGAGTTGTTGTCCACCGTCTACGTCACAGGCAAGACGCCTATTAGAGTTTCCCAACACCGTTGGGGGGGGGACCAACGCTCTTTTAAATCTTATTCCTTCAATTAGTAAGAAATAACATGTTTTCTGACTATCAATTTATTTAAATAAAATATCTCCTCACCATTTGCTGTTCTCCAGTCTGTTTGCACTGTAAATGGACTAATGTGTTTACAAAGCCCTGGTGTCTGTAAATGAGTAATAAAAAATAAAATAAAACAAAATAATTAAATAAAAAACTCTCTGTCCGGTATGCTAGGCTATCACACACTAACTAATTTTATAATGTCCCTCAGACAGTTCTCATGAACTCAATCTCTCTCTCTCTCTCTCTCTCTCTCAAAATCTCTCTCTCTCACCCCCAGTCAGTCTCTCTCTCTCTCTCTCTCTCTCTCTCTCTCTCTCTCTCTCAAAATCTCTCTCTCTCTCACCCCCACAGTCAGTCTCTCTCTCTCTCTCTCTCTCTCTCTCTCTCAAAATCTCTCTCACCCCCACAGTCAGTCTCTCTCTCTCTTTCAAAATCTCTCTCTCACCCCCACAGTCAGTCTCTCTCTCTCTCTCTCTCTCTCTCTCTCTCTCTCTCTCTCTCTCTCTCTCTCTCTCTCTCTCTCTCACCCCCACAGTCAGTCTCTCTCTCTATTTCAAAATCTCTCTCTCACCCCCACAGTCAGTCTCTCTCTCTCTCTCTCTCTCTCTCTCTCTTTCTCTCTCACCCCCACAGTCAGTCTCTCTCTCTCTTTCAAAATCTCTCTCTCTCACCCCCACAGTCAGTCTCTCTCTCTCTCTCTCTCTTTCTCTCTCACCCCCACAGTCAGTCTTTCTCTCTCTTTCAAAATCTCTCTCTCTCACCCCCACAGCCAGTCTCTCTCTCTCACCCCCAGTCAGTCTCTCTCTCTCACCCCCACAGTCAGTCTCTCTCTCTCACCCCCAGTCAGTCTCTCTCTCTCTCTCTCTCTCTCTCTCTCTCTCTCACCCCCAGTCAGTCTCTCTCTCTTTCAAAATCTCTCTCTCTCACCCCCACAGCCAGTCTCTCTCTCTCACCCCCACAGTCAGTCTCTCTCTCTCACCCCCAGTCTCTCTCTCTCTTTCAAAATCTCTCTCTCACCCCCACAGTCAGTCGCTCTCTCTCTCAACCCCAGTCAGTCGCTCTCTCTCTCAACCCCACAGTCAGTCGCTCTCTCTCTCAACCCCAGTCAGTCGCTCTCTCTCTCAACCCCACAGTCAGTCTCTCTCTCTCACCCCCACAGTCAGTCTCTCTCTCTCTTTCAAAATCTCTCTCCCTCACCCCCACAGTCAGTCGCTCCCTCTCTCAACCCCAGTCAGTCGCTCTCTCTCTCAACCCCACAGTCAGTCGCTCTCTCTCTCAACCCCACAGTCAGTCGCGCTCTCTCTCTCTCTTTCAAAATCTCTCTCACCCCCACAGCCAGTCTTTCTCTCTCTTTCAAAATCCCTCTCTCTCACCCCCACAGCCAGTCTCTGTCTCTCACCCCCACAGTCAGTCTCTCTCTCTATTTCAAAATCTCTCTCTCACACCATCCGTCAATCTCTCTCTCTCTCTCTCTCTCTCTCTCTCTCTCTCTCTCTCTCTCTCTCTCTCTCTCTCACCCCCACAGTCAGTCGCTCTCTCTCTCAACCCGTCAGTCGCTCTCTCTCTCAACCCCAGTCAGTCGCGCTCTCTCTCAACCCCACAGTCAGTCGCTCTCTCTCTCAACCCCACAGTCAGTCGCTCTCTCTCTCAACCCCACAGTCAGTCGCTCTCTCTCTCAACCCCACAGTCAGTCGCTCTCTCTCTCAACCCCAGTCAGTCGCTCTCTCTCTCAACCCCAGTCTCTCTCTCACCCCCACAGTCAGTCTCTCACTCTCACCCCCACAGTCAGTCTCTCTCTCTCTTTCAAAATCTATCTCTCTCACCCTCACAGCCAGTCTTTCTCTCTCACCCCCACAGTCAGTCGCTCCCTCTCTCAACCCGTCAGTCGCTCTCTCTCTCAATCCCAGTCAGTCGCTCTCTCTCTCAACCCCACAGTCAGTCGTGCTCTCTCTCTCTTTCAAAATCTCTCTCACCCCCACAGCCAGTCTCTCTCTCTCACCCCCACAGCCAGTCTCTCTCTCTCACCCCCACAGTCAGTCTCTCTCTCACCCCCACAGTCAGTCTCTCTCTTTCAACCCCACAGTCAGTCTCTCTCTCTCTCTCCCCCCCAGTCAGTCTCTCTCTCTCTCTCCCCCCAGTCAGTCTCTCTCTCTCTCTCCCCCCCACAGTCAGTCTCTCTCTCACCCCCACAGTCTCTCTCTCTCACCCCCACAGTCTCTCTCTCTCACCCCCACAGTCTCTCTCTCTCTCTCTCTCACACCCCCCTTCTCTCTCTCTCTCTCTCTCTCTCAACAGAGAGGACTCTGCAAAGCCTTCCTTCTCCCATAGGTGAGTAATATTGCCTTACTTTTGTACTGAAGGTGGAAGCGTCTCCAAACTCAAGAGAGTGCTACAAAACTAAACAGCTCCCGTTACAAATGAGTTTCTGTGGTAATTCAAACAGTGAATAAAAACCTACAGATGAGTTACACTTCAGCTGCGTACTAACAAGTCATTTCTTTCCCCTCAAACATAATCACTCCCCCTTAAAAGACACAGAGCTTCTGAATGTAACAAAACTGAGGGAACTGCGTCTCCCCACAATCGCAGACGTTCCCTTTAAACGTAATAACTGGGCACCTCTACTCTTCTGTGAATGTTTTACAGTAGAAGTTGGAACATTGTTGTGAGGATGTGACTGCATTCAGCCTCAAACATTGGTGAGGAATAGGATGGAGAGATCACCATTCATCTGTTGCACATTTGTTTAACATTCTTAGCTTGTCACTGAGTATAGCTCCCTTGGTTAAAGCAACACTAGGTAGCACTGTTCCATTGAAATTACAGTTTTAAAATCATTGTGATGCTCCACAGAGCTGTAGTAGGAAGAAATGAACCTCTGTCATTGCTACTCAGGGATCAGCAGTGTAGAAATTGCACTATGTAACTTTTGAAGGAAGTGTTTTGTTAGCTACAGTGCTAAATAAAGTAAAAAAAAACACTTTTTGAGCAGAACAAGGCACAGAAGGTTCACAAAAAAAGTAAGCCTGCTCAAGAGCTTCCAGACAGCTTTGCCTGTGGCTGGGCTTTTGCTAAGCGTGGATGAGAAACCTGTATTTCATTCTGTCCATTCTAAATAAAAAGGAGATATTTATAAGATTACGCAGACCCTAGGCCTGGTTCTCTAGAGTGGTTTATCAAAAAAAATAAATGCCTCAGCTGCATGACTTCCACAGAACCGAAACCTTCTTGCCTTTGAAACCCCATGCGATTCGTCAAGATCAAACTGCTAGAACTTCTGGAGCAATCCCTTGGAGCTGGATGAACAACCGCTAGCACATGGACTCGTCTTCCTGAGAAGCCAGAGCGGTTATTTTGAGCTATCAAGCCTTTTTCAAACATCACAAGGCCTGTGTGCTCTGGGGCTGCCACAGAGGTTCTCTTAGGGGTGCATTAGACAAGAAACCCATGCACTTAGCCACACTGCGGGGTCCGACATAATTACACCATGAGCATCAACCCACTGCTCTTTAAGACTGTCAGGGAAGATAGAGGAGCTGCATAAACTGCTATCTGCAAACTGTACTTTTGCATTATTAATAATTCTGCTGATAGGAGGGCAACCAAATCTGCTATCGTCTAAAGACCACACATCCTGGTTTTCGGGATCAGTGGAATAGGATACTTTTGCAGGATACTGCTCATGGGAAGGCGCTAGGTAAAGAAAAGCCTAGGCATCTGAAAACAGCAAGAACTGTAACTGAAGTTACTTGGATTTTAAAAAGAAAAAAATGCAGCCAACTTCTAAAGCTGAACTTTGGGAGTACAGTTAAAATACATGTTTCCATTCATTCATTCATTATCTGTAACCCTTATCCAGTACAGAGTCGCGATGGGTCCAGAGCCTACCTGGAATCGTTGGGCGCAAGGCGGGAACACACCCTGGAGGGAGCGCCAGTCCTTCACAGGGCAACACACACACTCACACATTCACTCACACACTCACACCTACGGACACTTTATGAGTCGCCAATCCACCTACCAACGTGTGTTTTTGGACTGTGGGAGGAAACTGGAGCACCCGGAGGCAACCCACGCAGACACAGAGAGAACACACCACACTCCTCACAGACAGTCACCCAGAGGAAACCCACACAGACACAGGGAGAACACACCACACCCCTCACAGACAGTCACCCAGAGGAAACCCACACAGACACAGGGAGAACACACCACACCCCTCACAGACAGTCACCCGGAGGAAACCCACGCAGACACAGGGAGAACACACCACACTCCTCACAGACAGTCACCCGGAGGAAACCCACACAGAAACAGGGAGAACACACCACACCCCTCACAGACAGTCACCCGGAGGAAACCCACGCAGACACAGGGAGAACACACCACACTCCACACAGTCACCCGGAGGAAACCCACGCAGACACAGGGAGAAAACACCACACTCCTCACAGACAGTCACCCGGAGCGGGAATCGAACCCACAACCTCCAGGCCCCTGGAGATGTGTGACTGCGACACTAAACTGCTGCGCCAAAATACATGTTTTAAAATGTAAAATTATTTATGTATATGTTTTAGGTTTCGTTCAAGACTTTTATGTTGACAACGCTAAATACATGTGGAGTGGAGTTAGCCACATTTATCCAAAAAATAATAATATCCGAATCTCAAAATTATAAACTGATTTACTACCCAACGAATGAATATCTGAATATTTGGGCCCCGCCCTAAAGATTATGCGTAATGGCACTTACATTATATCCATTTATTACATACTAAACTTTTTAAAATGTCTCTACACTTGTAGCCTTTTTGTTTTATAACTCATTTAATTTCTTACGAACTTTGACCTTTGTTATATCAAAACCACTGACACGTGACAAGTCTAACACGTTTTGAGTCTTTTGGCTTTCCACGTCTTTGCTTACCAATGCAGAAAAACAAACATGGTGTAACTATAGTGTGTTTTAACTTGATGCTGAAATTGAGAATGAAAGATTTATAAAGCTCATTTTCACAAAGTTGGATGTCAACACTATGATTAACCTTCAAATTCCAAACTATTATTATGAAGTGTCTCATTCCAAACAGCAATAAACCACCACAAATTAATGAACATTATCAGTGAAGCCATCTGCCTTTTTTAAGATCTACTTATAAAATGTAGGCACTAATTTGCCGATGAAAATGTCGAAGGGCTTATTTAAAGCAATCCCTTAACCGCCTGCAGGTCCCTAAAAATGAAACCGATTGCTTGTTCCTGAAGTAAGTGTACCTTGTCGTCCTTCCCTTTAAGCTGCAGCACTAGTAATAAATATACCGTCCGTGAAACATATAATCAGCAGATCTTTTTCAAACAGAAGCCTTGTATCTGTGGTGGGGCTCCAGAGGAATTTGCAAATTTGGGCAGAGGCCTCAAAGCTTTTTCCCCTTTGAATGTATTAGAGCTGGGTATCTTCAAAGAAATTAAATAATAATTAAATAAAAATGTAATTTTACAATTGTCAATAATGTTTATCAGGGGAAATCTATTCTTTCTGTATTTAACACCAACGTGTGTGATATCGGACCAGAACTCCCATACCGATGCATCCCTAAAAATAGATTTAGTACTGAATCTCTGACACATCCAAGACACTAGGTGTCAATATTAATAGTTAGTTTCAAAACTAAGGAAGGATCACTGTAGTAAATTACTATTTGCTCGTTTAAATGTACTGAAGAATAAACTAAAGTGTCTGTATAGGAAGGTTCTTTAATTTTACGTATTGGAAGTTTATTGGGGCGGCACGGTGGCGCAGCAGGTAGTGTCACAGTCACACAGCTCCAGGGACCTGGAGGTTGTGGGCTCGATTCCCGCTCCGGGTGACTGTCTGTGAAGAGTGTGGTGTGTTCTCCCTGTGTCTGCGTGGGTTTCCTCCGGCTGACTGTCTGTGAAGAGTGTGGCGTGTTCTCCCCGTGTCTGCGTGGGTTTCCTCCGGGTGACTGTCTGTGAGGAGTGTGGCGTGTTCTCCCCGTGTCTGCGTGGGTTTCCTCCGGGTGACTGTCTGTGAGGAATGTGGTGTGTTCTCTCTGTGTCTGCGTGGGTTTCCTCCGGGTGACTGTCTGTGAGGAGTGTGGTGTGTTCTCCCTGTGTCTGCGTGGGTTTCCTCCGGGTGACTGTCTGTGAGGAGTGTGGTGTGTTCTCCCTGTGTCTGCGTGGGTTTCCTCCGGGTGCTCCGGTTTCCTCCCACAGTCCAAAAAACACATGTTGGTTGGTGGATTGGCGACTCAAAAGTGTCCATAGGTGCGAGTGTGTGAGTGAATGTGTGTGTTGCCCTGTGAAGGACTGGCACTCCCTCCAGGGTGTATTCCCACCCTGCGCCCAATGATTCCAGGTAGGCCCTGGACCCACCGCAACCCTGAACTGGATAAGGGTTACAGATAATGAATGAATGATTGAATGGAAGTTCATTCTCTTCGTATTCACGTGAGAGAAAAGGAGAGGTTAAAACCGACGCAATGAGCGCAGAAAAATAAGAGCACTGAGTAAAAGAGTGAAAAAGACGAAAGATAACAGCGTAAATGACTAAAAAAACAGAGCTTCTGCTCCTCTTGGGTCCCAATGAACAGCAGCTCATATTCATACAAAGGAATAGGTGCTGTAACCAGCCTTTCTGAACAGGGCTGTTTAGACAGGGGGAGAACTGCTGTAGTGTTTGATCCTTATGGTATTTTGACCAATGCAGGCCACAGATGTTTCATTAAGACCCAGAACTGTGTTCACTTGTGTGAAAAGGTGGTAATACTTTAAAGTGTTAAATGCATTACCTGGCCAGATGGGTCACTGCTGATAGACTCAGACTTGTAGTTCTCCGACAGGCGAGTGTGGGAGCGGCAGGGCAAAGTGGCAGTGCTCCCGGCCTTCATGTGGTTGGGTATCATCATCGAGGAGAGCCCTAGGACTGGTCTGTCCTCAGTAGGAGTTTCCAGTGGGCTACTGGCATCTGGTGGCGTGACCTCGGTCTCCATGGAACTGTAGCCATTCTCCTGTTCGAAATCTTTGCTGTCCTTGCTGTCCCGGGTGAATGAGGAGCGGGAAATGACGCCAAATTTGCGTGTTCTCTTGCCGTTGTGTGTGGGGCTCCCGGCCGGCTCTGAGGACACGCTGGTGCGATGCTCTCTCTGTGTCTCCGTGCAGTTTCCGCCGCTGCCATTGCATGGAGGGAGAGGGGCTTTCCGCTTTATCCTCCGCAACATGATCAGGTAGATACAGCCGCCATTCCAGCACTGGTCCGCCAGATAACTGCACGGCAAAAGAGGAAGAACAGTCAATTATCATGATTCAAATATGTGAGTTTACCTGCTGTCTCTCTCAGCCAGGAGTTATGTGAGTCACACAAACACACACCTGTTACTTCTGTAGCCACTTCATCCAGTTCAGTGTAACAATGCGTCTGGAGCCTACCTGGAGGCACTGGGCGCAAGGCAGAAACACACCCTGGGCAGGACGCCAGTCCATCACGCATATCTTTGTACAATGTCATACACTCACCCAGTCAGTCACACACACACACAACTGTGGACAGTGTCACAGCTGATCCACCTCCAGACATGTGTTTTAGGACTATGGGGGACACTCACACATACACAGAGTGAAAAAAAATTCAAGGTCAGAGTAGAAACCCACAACCACAGGGCCCTGGAGCTTTAGGAAAGGCAACTCTTCTCATTATGTCACTGTGTTGCCCCCTCCACACACACCCACACACACATCCACACCCACCCCCACACACACACACACTCACCCACACACACACACAGCCACCCACACACACACACCCAGACCCACTCACACTCACCCCCACCCACACCCAGACCCACTCACACACAAACACCCACACACACCCAGAGCCACCCACACCCACTCACACTCACCCACACCCAGACACACTCACACCCACCCACACCCAGACCCACTCACACACACCCAGACCCACTCACATTCACCCACACACACCCAGACCCACTCACACCTACCCACACCCAGACCCACTCACACCCACTCACACCCACCCA
The DNA here is from genome assembly GCF_029633855.1 of Hoplias malabaricus. Classification (NCBI taxonomy): domain Eukaryota; kingdom Metazoa; phylum Chordata; class Actinopteri; order Characiformes; family Erythrinidae; genus Hoplias; species Hoplias malabaricus. The sequence goes on from NC_089819.1 coordinate 24,423,837, forward strand.
CACACCCCCAGACCCACACACAAACACCCACCCACCCACACCCAGACCCACTCACACACAAACACCCACCCACCCACACCCAGACCCACTCACACACACCCAAACCCACTCACACTCACCCACACACACCCAGACCCACTCACACCACCACACCCAGACCCACCCACACCCACTCACACTCACCCACACCCAGACCCACTCAGACCCACTCACACCCATCCACACACAAACACCCACCCACTCACACCCAAACCCACTCACACCCACCCACACACACACTCACTCACACCCACCCACATACCCAGACCCACTCACACACACACTCACTCACACCCACCCACACCAACCCAAACACCCACCCACACCCAGAGCCACCCACACCCACTCACACACACCCAGACCCACTCACACCCACCCACACATACCCAGACCCACCCACCCCCAGACCCACTCACACCCACCCACACACACCCACTCACTCACACCCACCCAGACCCACTCACACCCACCCACCCAGACCCACTCACACCCACCTAAACCCAGACCCACTCACACACCCAGACCCACTCACACCCACACTCAGACCCACCCACACACACCCAGACTCACTCACACAAACACCCACACACCCACACCCACCCAACCACACCCCCACTCACACACACCCACCCACTCTCAGACCCACACACACACACACCCACACCCACTCACACACACCCAGACCCACACCCACTCACACCACCACACCCAAACCCACTCACACACACACTCACACACCCCCACCCACACCCAGACCCACCCACTCACACCCACACACACCCAGACCCACTCACACCTACACCCAGACCCACCCACCCCAAGACCCACTCACACACACCCAGACCCACTCACACCCACCCACTCACACCCACACCCACTCACACCCACCCACCCAGACTCACTCACACCCACACCCAGACCCACTCACACCCACACAAACACCCACCCACACCTAGACCCACTCACACACACCCACCCCCCAGACCCACTCACCCCCACCCCCACTCACACACACCCACACCTACCCACTCTCAGACCCACACACACCCACACCCACTCACACCCCCACCCACACCCACCCACCCACTCTCAGACCCACACACACACCCACCCACACCCAGACCCACTCACACCCCCACCCGCACACCCAGACCCACACCCACACAGGTTTCTAAATATTTGGAAGAACGTTACATTATTGACAATACAAACATCTACAAGAACCATTTTGTGAAAGTGCTGCTAATGTCCAGCTCTTCTGTTACAGAATAGACTTCCAGCTGCTGTTACTGTCTTCAAATGGTGTAGGGATGTATTTATCAGACGTTTAGGACCTGGTAAGTTAGTCCTGTTTAAGGTAAAGTCTAAATACAGAGAAGCAGCGTTTAGCTACTCAGCCGCTCTTAAATGGAACCAGTTAAAAAAGGACACACTGATCTAGACACTTTCAGATCAAGACTAAAACATTCTTCACTCTTTATTCTGTAGTGGGACTTGTATATTTTATATTCTAATTTACTCCTTTCCATTTTAGTTTTTGTTTAAATCATTTTAATCTTCTTTTTCTCTTATTAAATACTATTTTAATTGTGTATGTGCCTTTTTCATTCTGTGATGCAAGGCCAGAGGAATATGGCAAGGGTTAGTTTTCAGGTGCATTCTTTGCAAATCATAAATCTGTACAAACAAAGGAAGTGCAACAGTAATAAAGCAGCAATGCAGCACTGTGCTGTTCACAATTTAAACATTCACAATGGACAACACGGATAAACACAGTAGGTTCACTAACCTTTACGTCCGTGTCCTAACTTCTGGTTAAAAGAATCACAACTGTTTTTCTCACAAAGTTTGTTTTTCTCCCCTCAAACAAACCTCATAACAGAACACTGGGATTTCCATAAGCCTCGTTCTAAAAAGCCCCACATGACTGACTACCCCCGTGGCCAGCAGCGAAAGGATTACAGTCGCTACACATTAACTAAGACCTTTCTAACATTGCTAAAAAGAACAATAGTCAATGATTTGTAACTTGTTTTACAGGCCTGAGGCCAGGGGGAAAATGCAGGGCTGTCACATTCACCTGATTAAATTAGAATATTCTTCTCAATAAATCTATACTGATGAACTATCGGTATCATCACTGCCATTTTCTGATGTGATCTAAAACTCAGAACACTTCTGTTCCAACATCGTCAGTTTCCGAAGAACTCTTACAGTAATAACCAAGTCTTTGATGTCAATAAAAGAATCTCTAAATGCTCCGCACTGGTAGTTGTTAAGGTAACGGAGAGACTACCTGTTAACTGTTGTAATTAAGAGAGATAGCTTTAGAATATTCTGAAGAATGATGCAAAGAGGTGAAACTTTACAGTGTATAAGGCTGTGTTTAAATGTGTATTTCAGTTCCCTTTGTCTGCACCAAACAAGAATATGACACCCATTTTAATCCTTTCATGCAGATATCTATTAAATCAGACTAAAATAAAGAGGTGTACGAGTTGTGTTCTGTAGTAGCAGGTCGCACTCATCACCGCACTTATCACCTAATCCAGTCGTGTTTAACTGGTTGTACTTTTACCAACTGAAAAAGCAGAAAGTAGTGGTAAAATGGATATAAGAGTCAAAACAGAGTCGGAAATTCCTCCACTGCACAAAGTAAATGAGGCACGCTGCTATTTTGAACGCACTATTCGTCTGAGGCAGGTTTAGTTTGGGATCAGGTGACATCACATATTGTGTTTGGTTTGTTTAGATGCCTCTGCTTCGCTGTGTGTTCGGATTTGATTTAGAATTGATTTAGAAACAGAGAAGGTGGGTCTTTGCCCACGCAGACACAGGGAGAACACACCACACTCCTCACAGACAGTCACCCGGAGGAAACCCACGCAGACACAGGGAGAACACACCACACTCCTCACAGTCACCCAGAGGAAACCCATGCAGACACAGGGAGAACACACCACACTCCTCACAGACAGTCACCCGGAGGAAACCCACGCAGACACAGAGAGAACACACCACACTCCTCACAGACAGTCACCCGGAGGAAACCCACGCAGACACAGGGAGAACACACCACACTCCTCACAGACAGTCATCCGGAGGAAACCCACGCAGACACAGGGAGAACACACCACACTCCTCACAGACAGTCACCCAGAGGAAACCCACGCAGACACAGGGAGAACACACCACACTCCTCACAGACAGTCACCCGGAAGAAACCCACGCAGACACAGGGAGAATCAAGAACATACTACTGAAATAAAATAAATGTTACAGTTTTTTAGTATAATATTGTAACAAATAAATCTACCACAAAACTAAGTCCTGGAAATTTAGGGCATGCATAAAAAGAGAAAATGTAAACAATAATAAAAACAAACACAGAATAGATACTGAGTCACTGTGGGTCTAGAGCTCATTGGCTGCCGAGCCCTTCACTGCATTTTATACTTTACTTTTTCTTAACAGGGTGCTTCTGTTTGAGGAGATTACAGGCTTCCTGCATATTTCACATATTACCATGGTGTGTTATACAGCTGATATTTTGTAACTAAACCCCGTCCACAAGACGGAAATTGCTCTCCTTTCTGGAACAATATCTTCCACCTCAAAGCCACTTTCCACCGTACTGCTGCCGTGCTCAAACGCCTCTTGTAATGAATGAAAGCCACATTAAACATAACTGAATGATGTCATCACATAAACAAGGCAGAATCTCTCTCATCTTAATTATCAATAAGCTACGTTACGGCACAGCCCCTACTGAACTGCACCAACAGAGCGAGCTGACCAGGATAAACACACCCTAAGAGTCCTCGGATTTCAGACACTGTTCAGAACAACTGAACCTAGTAGATGAGCAAGAGTAATTATGTAAGAGGAAGAGCAACACACCTTGAAGGTGAATCAACTCATGTTCATCCATCAACAGTCTCTGTTTATTGGTCTGTCTCTTTCTCCCCATGGGAGTCTGGATCTACTCTACCCTCAATATTATGTGCAGGGCTTGCTCTTCTTCTGTTTGTCAGGCTTGCAGTTCCACAAAAGAGCGGGGGGGAGGACGGCTTCCCACATATTACAATGTGACTCTGTGGTGACAATGCTGATGTGATGCTCCAACAAAGCAATTGCTTACAAACGCAGATCGTGAGCCAAACAATGAGAGTGTCGAACATGTAACCAAAGAACAGTGTGTGCCAACATCTGAGAAAGAAACAAATACAGATCAGGCGTCGATGCTTACTGTCAACACTGAAAAACTGATATCAAACCAAACCGTGGAACCAAGGCAATCACAAAGGAAAAATGGCACGTGGTAAAGCGTTAATCTTATACTGGACTTTGGGGTTTGTGGCACTTTGTTTGTGGGAAAACACTCATGGGTTAATCACAATAGCTGTACACACAGCAAGCCAGGTAACTGTCCATTTCGGCCAATACCCACACATCTACCTAGTGTGAACATTCAAAAATACATTCAAAATATACTCTAAACACTACAGAAAACAAAATGCTTGGGTGCAATTAAAATTAGTATTCTTCTCCCCAAATATGGTCATATGCGCAAGTTAAGCTACATTTAGCAACTGTTATTACAACCCTTTTTTAATTCAGTGTTTCGCAAAGCAGGGCTTAAAGAGCTACTGCAGTGGGTGGAGCAAGGCCAATGGAACACACAATGCACTGCTATTATATCCACTGTAAAAGTGATCTATCACTTCATTTTGTTTTGTTAAGTTGCAGGTTTGTATGAATGACAATGTTAACTTGTCATTCATACCCCACTGCTAAGGGACCTGTGCCATGCTAGAGAACAGAACCAAAACAGGTACCCTCTGGGGAACCAAGTGGACTGTGCTAGAACATATGGGCAGAGCTAAAATCAGTTTAGATCACTGATTGGATAAACAAAGAGAGTCACACAAACACAACCACCATTTTAACCCCCACTGACTATAACGTCACTCAAACACAGCCTGCAGATGCACTGACAATTTCAGGTACGAAAAAACACCAGAGGTGAACTGATTTTGATTTACCCCCAGCATAGGGTTGGGCAGTATAACGATAATACAGTGTACCACGGTATTTAAAAATGTGGACGGCAGCTCAAAATGAGGGCTGTATTTTTGACGTGTGTGTGGGGTGTCAAATTTCTGTTGTGTGCATTTAACACAAGTTTGGGTTAAAAGAGAGAGAAAGAAAGATGTAAACAGATATAATTTTCATAAAACCCTTCACTCAACTTTGTGCTGCTCACATGTGTATGGCTTTATCCTCTATGTGTGTTTAGAGCCTCAGTTCACTGAAAAATCTGCTGTGCTGTGCTACACCACAAGCGCATGTTAGCACCAGCGGTACTTTTAAACAGTGTAGAACTGACTTATTTCGCTTGTTTTTGAACTTTACTGTTCCTTCAGCACCAGTTGATGAAATTTTCTCTCTCAGAAACATGTTTTTAATCGTCAACGCGTGTGTCTGGCTGTGTTTAGCTAAATTTACTTGACTTTGCTCACGGATATAAGGCTCAGTGCAGCCTGACAGAGCACCCCCTCCCCACGATAATACCGTATACCGAGATAATATGTTGAGACGGTAGGAAAAAAGTGGATACTGCACATCCCTACCCCAGCATCTGTTTATTTCTGTCTGATGCTGGATTTGCATCTACTTTTGGCTTTAGATTATGTTTACACACATGTAATATGAGATTATTCAGACAATGATACTCCACCAACACCAAGCACATGAGGTCACTATCTGCTCGCTAGAGTTAAAGAGATTAAAATGGAGTCCCGTCTGCAATACACCACGTATTTAAATGCTAGAAAGTTGAATAACACAACAAAGACAGATGTGTGTTGGTAAATGTTGAGCCCGGAGGGATTCTCTTTCCCAATATTGCTGCAAGAAAACAGCGGACAGTTTTTGCAAGCAGCATCCGGACAACCTTCAGCTGCCAAACACTTTGATGCAATCAGTTCTTTTGACACGGCTCCTCTCGTGGCTTCTCTGCACTCTTATTCTGGGTGAAAGAAAATACGGAGCGCCTTGGTCTTCCTCTTCATGACCCACTTCTTTCCCGAGCCGTTTGTCCCAGTGTGAAGAGTCTTTGATTTTTTTTTTTGTGTAGATACAAAATGTGCTGAAAAATCAAGAAACTCAGATTGTGCCAACGTTTAAATAATGAAACTCAAACACTGCCACATTCGGATCTGTTTATGGAGCTCTGCAGAGTGAAGCAAACTAAATCTATGGAAACAATAATCTGTTATTCATGAGGGTTTTCACCAACTCGTGACGTAAAGGATAAAGACAACTCGAGAAAGATCTGACAAGCCTCTAGACATCTTCAGGTCTCCATACAGGCTGATGCTCTACGCCACATTCACCAGCACTGTTACATAAAGGGGCTTATCTTGCTCTGGAATGTCTACTGTCCCTTCAGCCCTTACAGAGTAGCATTCATAACTCAGCTGATTACATTCCCAGCAGGACAAAGATCTCTGGAATCCTCTCGGATGCAAGTCTAAACATCTTTACCCTCCACAGCCGCTTCTGTTTCGCCCAAGAGCAAGACGGTGGGTTCTTGGGGAAGAAATGTATGACAGAAGAACCAGAATACGTGGCATAAAAACTGGCCATACATGCCATTCATAGTAGCACTACTAGCACATTCACCAGAACAGAGAGGAATAAGGATTATAGCAGTAGAGTGTGTGGCAGTGAACACACACCTGGATTCTCAGGGCCCAGTGAACAGTTCAGACTTAGGTGCCTTGCTCAAGGGCACTTTAGCCGTGGATTAAGGGCGGAGGACAGCGCTGCTCCTTCACCCCCCCCTCCAACAAAATTCCTGTCTTGCGTCAGGATGGAACTGGCAACCTTCTAGTCCCAAACCCACTTCTCTGACCATAAGGCCACGAATTATAGAAGGAGGTCATCAAAACTTTTATCTTTTAAAAATTTAACGTCAGGAGACTTACACTCCATTTTGTAAAGAGTGTAGACACCTCTTATAAATAGTTAACTCAGTTACTTATATACACAGCTTGTGTAATCTGCACTGAAAAACAGGCATGAACTGAGATGTTCTGGAGCAGCTGCACATGAACGTTAAGTCATCATGTACAATGTCAAGCATGGGCTAGAGGGGTAAAGATAACCTCAGCATCTGGCTTTGAAGCACTGACACTGCGTTCTCTGAAACGATGGAGCTCCAGTCTGTATGTTTTCGGAGGAGCTGGAGTTGTGTGTGTGTGTGTGTGTGTGTGTGTGTGTGTGTGAGTGAGTGTGTGTGTGAGTGAGAGTGTGTGTGTGTGTGAGAGTGAGTGAGTGTGTGTATGTGTGAGTGAGTGCGTGTATGTGTGAGTGAGTGAGTGTGTGTATGTGTGAGTGAGTGTGTGTGAGTGTGTGTATGTGTGTGTGAGTGAGTGTGTGTATGTGTGAGTGAGTGACTGTGTGTGTGTGAGTATGTGTGTGAGTGAGTATTGTGTGAGTGAGTGTGTGAGTGAGTGTGTGAGTGAGTATGTGTGTGAGTATGTGTGTGAGTGAGTATGTGTGAGTATGTGTGTGAGTGAGTATGTGTGAGTATGTGTGTGAGTGAGTATGTGTGAGTATGTGTGTGGGTGAGTATTGTGTGAGTGAGTATGTGTGTGTATGTGTGTGAGTGAGTATGTGTGTGAGTGAGTATGTGTGTGTGTGTGAGTATGTGTGTGTGAGTGAGTGAGTGAGTGAGTGTAGTTGTGTCTCTAGTCCCGAACTACACCCAATATTCAGTGTTCACATGAATGAATGCCACACAGTTATCACTGAAATTTAAGAATCCATTCCTGCTTTTCCTTAAAAAAAAAAAACCCTCGATTTCAGAAGAACTTTAGGGAGAGCAGGTGACGCAGGTGAAGCACAAAAATACATGTTGTGTCTATTTTTGAAGCATGCCGTATGTTACAAAATAGCCATTTCTTCACAGAAACAAGACAATCTACAATTGAGCCTGAAAAAAATGTCAACAAACAAATATATTTTAAATTGTAGCAGCATTTCAGGAGTGTAAACCCTGACCTTGAACCAGAAATGAGACCGGCCTTTAACTATGAAGCCAGGTTTTTATAGCTGGATCTTTTTTCAAAATAAAAGCTGTCCTTAAATGTAGTCAACATAGAACTAATTTAAACAATACACAAATAATAAAGACTTGGAACTATCCTGGGAATAAAGTGCTTATCCAGTTCAGGGTCACGGTGGGTCCAGAGCCTACCTGGAATCATTGGGCGCAAGGCGGGAATACACCCTGGAGGGGGCGCCAGTCCTTCACAGGGCAACACAGACACACACACACACACATTCACTCACACCTACGGACACTTTTGAGTCGCCAATCCACCTACCAACGTGTGTTTTTGGACTGTGGGAGAAACCGGAGCACCCTGACTGTCTGTGAGGAGTGTGGTGTGTTCTCTCTGTGTCTGCATGGGTTTCCTCCGGGTGACTGTTTGTGAGGAGTGTGGTGTGTTCTCTCTGTGTCTGCGTGGGTTTCCTCCGGGTGACTGTCTGTGAGGAGTGTGGTGTGTTCTCTCTGTGTCTGCGTGGGTTTCCTCCGGGTGACTGTCTGTGGTGTGTTCTCCGTGTCCGTGTGGGTTTCCTCCGGGTGACTGTCTGTGAGGAGTGTGGTGTGTTCTCCCTGTGTCCGCGTGGGTTTCCTCCGGGTGACTGTCTGTTAGGAGTGTGGTGTGTTCTCCCTGTGTCTGCGTGGGTTTCCTCCGGGTGACTGTTTGTGGTGTGTTCTCCGTGTCCGTGTGGGTTTCCTCCGGGTGACTGTCTGTGAGGAGTGTGGTGTGTTCTCCCTGTGTCCGCGTGGGTTTCCTCCGGGTGACTGTCTGTGAGGAGTGTGTTGTGTTCTCCCTGTGTCTGTGTGGGTTTCCTCCAGGTGACTGTCTGTAAGGAATGTGGTGTGTTCTCTCTGTGTCTGTGTGGGTTTCCTCCAGGTGACTGTATGTAAGGAATGTGGTGTGTTCTCTCTGTGTCTGTGTGGGTTTCCTCCGGGTGACTGTCTGTGAGGAGTGTGTTGTGTTCTCTCTGTGTCTGCGTGGGTTTCCTCCGGGTGACTGTCTGTGAGGAGTGTGTTGTGTTCTCCCTGTGTCTGTGTGGGTTTCCTCCAGGTGACTGTCTGTAAGGAATGTGGTGTGTTCTCTCTGTGTCTGTGTGGGTTTCCTCCGGGTGACTGTCTGTGAGGAGTGTGTTGTGTTCTCCCTGTGTCTGTGTGGGTTTCCTCCGGGTGCCTGTCTGTGAGGAGTGTGTTGTGTTCTCTCTGTGTCTGCGTGGGTTTCCTCCGGGTGACTGTCTGTGAGGAGTGTGGTGTGTTCTCCCTGTGTCTGCGTAGGTTTCCTCCGGGTGACTGTCTGTGAGGAGTGTGGTGTGTTCTCCCTGTGTCTGTGTGGGTTTCCTCAGGGTGACTGTCTGTGAGGAGTGTGGTGTGTTCTCCCTGTGTCTGCGTGGGTTTCCTCCGGGTGACTGTCTGTGAGGAGTGTGGTGTGTTCTCTCTGTGTCTGCGTGGGTTTCCTCCGGGTGCTCCGGTTTCCTCCCAGTCCAAAAACACACGTTGGTAGGTGGATTGGTGACTCAAAAGTGTCTGTAGGTGTGAGTGTGTGTGTGTGTTGCCCTGTGAAGGACTGGCGCCCCCTCCAGGGTGTATTCCCGCCTTGCGCCCAATGATTCCAGGTAGGCTCTGGACCCACCGCGACCCTGAACTAGATAAGGGTTACAGACAATGAATGAATGTGAAATACGAAATTGCTTCGCGGTCAAAAATCGCCCAGCACCACCTGCTGTGCCCACATACTCACTGGCTACAGGGCTCATCTGCATTTTATAGACTTCTGATTATCATTGGAAAAGGCCATATTTACATTATTTACAAATCAAATTGTGCAGCAAGAAAAAAAAAGCTTTTCATTACTACATAAACATTTGCCATTCACAATTTCAGTGTTAGAAGAAACGCTAAGCTGTATAAGGGTTCAGGCTGGTTCAGATATTTGTTCCATTCGAAACCTCTGACATGTTTCTTCCCAAGACTGGGTGCCATGAGAACGGGGAGAAAATGCACATATTCAAAGCCCATGTGTGCACCTGGCTATCATATGCTAAGAAAGATCTCGCATCTTCGTGAGAACAGGGTTGAGCAATGCAAACCACAGCAAGGAAATTTGGACGGTGTTCACCATCAGCCATCAACCGAGCCTCCAGACGGAAATTCCACGCAGAGCTATAAGATTACGTTTGCTTGCATAACTGCATCGCACTTTTCCTGTGCCCCCTGATTCCTCCGGGCCACGATCATCTCCAGAGAGGAGGGGAAAAGTCTCCCAGAGCAGTGGCTCTGCTCCTGCCAAGTTTCACAGACTTAAAAGCAGACACTCTCTCGGGTCCCTGCCAAGCAGCAGAAAGCAACATCTGTTGGGCTGCTGCAGAGCGAGAGAAAGCAGTTTCTGCTGCGTTAGTCCAGATGCTATCGAATAAACTCTCCCTAAAAAATAGTATCACCTCTGGCACTCAGCTTTAAGATCATTTGTACTAACACACATGAACTTTGATTCGCCAGCGGCTGAAAACCATGAACACACTCGGCAGATGATTTTTAACGTAAATATACTGAGCACGTGTGACCACTCAGAAGCAGGGAAGATTCATGCAGTACATGGTCAAATCATCCAATATCCCTCGCGAATATGGATTGGTTCAGACCTCAGATGGTGTGTTCTCCCTGTGTCCGCGTGGGTTTCCTCCGGGTGACTGTGAGGAGTGTGGTGTGTTCTCCCTGTGTCTGTGTGGGTTTCCACCGGGTGACTGTCTGTGAGGGGTGTGGTGTGTTCTCTCTGTGTCTGCGTGGGTTTCCTCCGGGTGACTGTCTGTGAGGAGTGTGGTGTGTTCTCCCTGTGTCTGCGTAGGTTTCCTCCGGGTGACTGTCTGTGAGGAGTGTGGTGTGTTCTCCCTGTGTCTGCATGGGGTTCCTCCGGGTGACTGTCTGTGCGGGGTGTGGTGTGTTCTCCCTGTGTCTGCGTGGGTTTCCTCCGGGTGACGGTCTGTGAGGAGTGTGGTGTGTTCTCCCTGTGTCTGCGTGGGTTTCCTCCGGGTGACGGTTTGTGAGGAGTGTGGTGTGTTCTCCCTGTGTCTGCGTGGGGTTCCTCCGGGTGACTCGGATTTAGGGTGCCTCTAAATCACTTTTCAGACCAGTCACAGCATATCAAACTTTAGATTTTTTTTTTTTACCTGATTTAGGACATAGTCACGTAGTGTAAACTCTCCACCAACTCAACCCCGAGTCCCTTCAACAGCCAATGGGAACAGAGCACAGAAATTAAACACAGGTGCTTGCAGTGGAGCTCCACAGTGGAGGATGGAGTAAAACTATGAAAAACTACAATATATTGCATAGAGCTGGATGCACATGTCCCCGGATAACAAGTATTACCTGTAGGAGAACATAATGAGCCACAAAACCCACTGTTACAGCCTTTATTCCAACTTTATACTACTTTTCAATTCCAGCTCCGGCTAATATTTCTGAACCATTTAAGGCAGAACTATGTGCTTTTCTACTAATCTCCAGCTCCCGCTGCAGTGTGTAGAGACCGCGCAGACTATGTTTTTTTTTTCCCGTCCACGACCCAAAGACATTTTTACGTATTTTTCTTTGTGGATCTACACAAATAACAGCGCAAACAATAACCACAGTGAGTTGTACTTCCGTATTTATCTGTGTCTCTGAGGAAAAGTGAGTTGTGTGTTTGGTTGCGGAGTTTGGGGTTGTGTAGTGTGTTATCCCCAGTCGTGTATTGTGTGTGAATTTTTTCTCCATTAAAAAACTACGTGTAGTGTAGTGTGAAATACCCAGTCTGTTTATAATCTGCAGGTCAGTATCTGCTTCATGGCGTGTATTCCAAAAAGTGCCAAGTGTACTACATGTAGGGAATAGTGAGTAGGGGGCCATATTTCCAACACACTTATGGTATCTGAGCTCTCTGTAGCCGCTACCGATACTGTGTTTAAGTGCCAGAATCGTTGCCAATACAGATACGGTATTGGTATCTGTGTAACACTAATTTTAATTCTACACAACAGTCAACATAAAATAACAAAGGAGCAGGAGGATGTTTTTGAATTTTGTCATGTTTCACAATAAACAATTTAGAACTTTTGTACAACTAATACTTTGATCTCAAGGGGAAAAAACACAGATAAAAATGTTTTTTTTTTTACTAAAGATGAAACTTTTAGGACTGCTTTAAAAAAAATAAAATAAAATAATGGATGACCAAAATAAGGATAAGTAGTTATGTAGTTGTCAAACCCAAGGCTCATGTGCCTCAGCACACAGACCAAAGAAATAAGACTCTACATTGTAAAGACACAAAAACGGAATTCTACCCGCCTCCATTTGTGAACTGTCAGGGAGGATCAAGACACAAAATGAAGTGAGCTACATTTTTGTTAATAACTGATTTCAGTGAATGATTGAAGAGAAAATATGTGAATGCTCAGCCGCAAACACATTAGAAATTAAAACACAGGATTAAGATTTGCTTGTAATGTAACTGCATGAAAAGAACAGCACCAAACAACACGTAAATCTGGAAAATCGAGCAGATTAACTCTCACAGAAAACTCCCAGGTTAAATCTGAGAAAAACAACCAGCACAATGTCCTAAGAATAACCAGTTCACAAATGAATGCCTGACTCTGGATTGTGAAAGTGCAAACCCAAGTCACTCTGAGCTGGTTAAATACACAGCAGAGAAACAACCACCAAGTGTTCGGCTGTTGCAACATTTGTAATGTTTTATAGTATTAATGGTGCAGGTTTATAGCAGAAAGTGGGATAAATATCCCACAATTTACCAAGCTTTTTCTTATTAAGAAGAGACCAAAATAAAAATCAAGCAAGCACAGTTGTATTTTTCAAAAATGTACTTGAACTTGATACAGAAAAAGTGGCACGGTGCAAATGTTTGGACGTAATGAAACTTTCTGAAATAACTCTGGTGCACTTCAAAGGAGCTGAATTCACAGAAGTATCTGCAAGCTTAGAGATGTATAGTGTTCATAAATCCCTGGCCATGAAAGCACAGCATGTCCAGTTACAACAATTATAAAATTAAGCAGAACAAAACAACAAAATCCTTTAGCTACTATATGTTCAAAACAACAACAACAAACATATAATAGACACACAAAACCAACGACTGCAATTTTCAAGGTGCAAAGGACAGAAAGAAATAGCTCAACGTAAATCTTTCTGGGTCAAGTTTGGCTGAGCGCTTGACTAAAATACCATTTATAACAATCTCGCCTCTCTGACAGTTTCAAGTAAAGGCTGCTGACAGAAATCTACAGTCCTGTAACACCCTTGGATCCGTTCTTATGTAACATACACAAGGCAATGACCTGAATACGTGCTCAATCACATGCGCATGCATCACAAACACTCATCTCTAATAACAAATGTGTTTACATTCCCAGAGTTAGGATCCCAAGTTCAGGGAGAGGAAGAGACACATCCTGACTTCCACTTCCCATTATGCCCGAGGACTTACTTATTATCTGCATTAAATATGTTCCGTCAACTCAAAATATTCCCCAGTACCTGAGTTCAAGTGCTGTTGAACTGGTAGATTTCACTCCAGGCAGAAGCTCAAGGTCCTACAGTTCAAAAAGCTGGAGGCAGAAGGTCATGCCTGAGGCAGAGGTGGTACCATCCGGATCAAGTGTCCACACAGGTAGGTGGACCGTGCTTTCAACTAGTTCAAGCAAAGATTTTACAAGCAACAAATCTGTAATTCATGCAAGTCCCCGTTGTTCAGAAACCTATCTTTGCTAATCACAAATTAAACTCATGGCAAAGGCAAACGTTGAGGCATTATGGTCTCCAAAAGTTTAGTCAGGACCTTGTGATGGCACAAAGTTTGACGTTGGAGGCCATGTTGCAATTCTCTGCGCAGGAAAAAAGCAAGTTTTATAATCAATTCATTCCATTAAAATGTGATTAATGTCTTATAAGACTCTCAATAAAAACTAAACTGGCTGTCCCAAGCTTTTCATCTCTTCATCTGTAAGTTTTAAACCATAGCAGCTGAACTGGTAAATCTGAACACAAAGCAGCATGTGCAAACTTGAAACTCAATACAGCCCTCTCTAAAGTCCCCTGATGAACCTGCTAGATTTTCATAGAACAAACGTTACATTTCCCCAGAAATCGATTACTGTAATCAGATTTGAAATATAAGTTCAAAACCGTAAGGTTCAACCAGACCTTAAATGCTCAGCACCATCTTCAGTCAGAATGTATGGGAGCACTGTTTCCTGTAGCATTGTCAGGTAACACTGAGCATTTTGTTCAGTAACAAGCCTGTAATGAACAACACAAGTGTTGAAATTCCCGGGTTGATTACTTTTGAACTACAAGAGTTATTGCAAATCTAATTGTGGAAATCAATTTCTGAGACAATTCTGGTCTTCTTTGATATGCTACATGACCACCTTCCCAGTGGAAAACTTGCTCTTAATCCAATATGGCAGCTTTCAAGATGGCGGCCATGTTCCGAATATAGCCTAAAAGATAGGCCCTTCACCCATTACTCCCTGGGGCATTCAGATATGTTATTTTTCCTTTCGTTTCTGAAATGAAAATGGTGTCCTGTGATGTTTGACTCACCCTGTGCTTTAAGTAAACCATATTTAGGGGTTTAAGCAACTAGTTTACATCTAAGTTGTATTCTATATTGCAACTATAGCTAAAAATAAACAAGTATGTAGGTACAATTAACTATAACTTATAAGGTTCTTAAGCGTATCTCGATCAAATATACAAGTATACTCCAAGTATACTTAGATATTTCTGTATACTTGTTAGTATAAACCAAGTACACTTACGTATAAATGTGTTTGGAATATCACTGATATGTTTGCAAAATGAAAACTGAAAGTATACTAATAGCACACTTGAATAAACACTTTTGGTAAATGTTAGCCTCGGGGTTCTTACAGTATACTGTCTTGGCCTCAAAGTCTGTCTCAAGACATGGCAGACTGATTTGTTTACTGATTAACTGAAAGCTAAACTTCAAAGTGGGAAAAAAACAGTGTACACACTGGTGTGTTTTCCTTATTCAACTGATCATACCTGGAACAAACTCAAACCAAGGATTACATTTACTTTTCAAGATGGTGAGAATGTACAATACCTCCTCCGATTACATCCTGTAGAAGAGACATTCTTAAATTTGCTGGGGAACTGAAGGAATGACCTCACTCAGCATTTTGTACAGACACAAGTTTATAGAGAGGAAATGGTGCCCACCACAAGCCCGCCATGTACAGACAGAACATGTTCAGAAGGGGAACAAGACATCCCTCCCTCTTTGATTGCTAAATGAGCTTTATATAAACAAACTTGGGTGTATGCGTTTGTGTTTTACTTTGGGGAATGAGGGCAGCGGAGGGTCTAGCTTTCAAAACAGCTGACCAATCTGGTAGCTCTGAAACGCCAGCCGACACATGGTTTCCATTACTATAAGGTGATCTGAACGCTATTAAGATACTCGCCCAAGTCAAACAGTGTACTTCAGAGGCATACAGCAGACAGGAGCTGAGGACCTCTCCTCACAGATAAACACTGGAACAGAATTAAGTTGCAAACACGCTTGAGAATTTGAAGTTCACATCGCTTTGTGAAAAAAAAATTAACATTTGGTTATGCAACATCTGAAATAAATGTTAAACTCAGAGACGACACACAGCTCACCTTAAACACTAGATTATACTTCAGAACGTGTTATGGTGACTGACAACTAAGGAATAACCCAGTAAACATTTAGCCATTGATTTAACGTTGAAATAACGTAATGACTGCCGTTTAATCAACGTTCTCTTAAGGTGGAAAATGAAAGTTGAAAAGACGTCCAAACACAGACATTGAAAAGACGACTATTAGACGTATTTTGGACGTCCATTGACGTTATTAATTGGTCCCGAAATAAACTACATGTATAAAACGCATTTTGGACGTCCACTGACGTTATCGATTGGTCACCACTTAACTAACTTATTACGATGGATTTTGGACGTCCATTGACGTTTAAAATATGTCCTTGACGGACAGACTACTTTTAGACCTATTTTGAACGTCCAGGGACGTTCCTTGTTTATTGGGAACGTATTAAACAAGTCATAGAAAGTACTTTGGAACTTTGAACTTAGATCTCTTATTATTAAGTGTTTTCTACAATGGATTTATTAATCACGGTTTACAAAAACAAGGACATAGCAGAAAGCCACGCACATCAGAAGCCTTGATAAGAAACATAGGACGACATTGTCAAGGTGGCCACCCTAACTGTAAAGCATTGCGGAATCTTCTGCACTTTATTTGGAACATATCTGCCATGTTCTGATGCCATCCAGAGCATTAGAGAGGCCACGTAACACAGCATCACTACTGTTGAGTTCAGAAGGTAGATTACATTTTATTAAGGCAGAAATATGTATTGAATATCATAACTAACACTCATTCATAAACTTCCTTACTTGCATATCACACTACACATTTATCTCCCTCCCAAACACAATTTTGTGATTATATTTTAAAATAAAAGTGGGCGGCACGGTGGTGCAGCAGGTTAGTGTCGCAGTCACACAGCTCCCTGTTCTCCCTGTGTCCGCGTGTGTTTCCTCCGAGTGACTGTCTGTGAGGAGTGTGGTGTGTTCTCCCTGTGTCTGCGTGGGTTTCCTCCGAGTGAATGTCTGTGAAGAGTGTTGTGTGTTCTCCCTGTGTCTGCGTGGGTTTCCTCCGGGTGACGGTCTGTGAGGAGTGTGGTGTGTTCTCCCTGTGTCTGCGTGGGTTTCCTCCGGGTGACTGTCTGTGAGGAGTGTGGTGTGTTCTCCCTGTGTCTGCCTGTGTTTCCTCCGGGTGACTGTCTGTGAGGAGTGTGGTGTGTTCTCCCTGTGTCTAGGTTTCCTCCGGTTGCTCCGGTTTTCTCCCACAGTCCAAAAACACACGTTGGTAGGTGGATTGGCGACTCAAAAGTGTCCGTAGGTGTGAGTGTGTGTGTGTGTTGCCCTGTGAAGGACTGGCGCCAATTATTCCAGGTAGGCTCTGGACCCACCGCGACCCTGAACTGGATAAGGGTTACAGATAATGAATGAATGAATGAATATAAAAAGTAATTCCATTTATCTTACATTGTTTCTTTTATTTTATATTTAAACAGTCTTAATGACTAATCACAATTAACTGCAGAAAACGTTGTATGTTATTTTCCGGGGGGGGGGGGGGGGGGGGTTGTTAATCAATGCACAGCCCAATTTAAAGCCATTTAAATCTTTATCTGGAACATCTGATGTTGAGATGCAGCCTTTGGAACTGGCTATTTTTGGTGTACCAGGAAGTTTCATTGTTTCTATGAATAACACAAAGACAGATGCTTTTGCCTTTGCGCCACAGAGGACTTTATTAGACTGCAAGTCAGCGCACACAGGCTTCTGCTGGCTCAAGGACCCCCCACCTCTTTTTAAATTAGAAAAGATTATATATTCACTCAGGAGGGCTGAAAAAAATGACCACAACCTGAGAAACCATATTACTGTACTTCGAAAAGCTGGCGGGTATAAATGGCCTTCGGTGAAGTGTTTATGGTTCAGAACTAATCGTCCATCATCGGTACCTGGTAGCTCTACACCTTTGGAATTAAGTGAAGCCCGTAACTAAACCACTCAGAGTTTCAACCTCATATGTAAAGCCTTCCCAGAAGTGGAAGCTGTGACTGCAGCAAATGTTGTACAAACAACAATGTCATGTAGAGTATACAGTGGTTCGTAAACTGGGGGATTTCTGAGTTTCTGAGATGCATACTTTTTAAATGATGTGGTGTTATGTTGCCTGGAGATGTTTATATGCTTTTATTCTATGGTTCGTGTACCTGTCTGCAAAACACTGTCTCCCTTCTCCACTTCAACACTGATTGGCTACTCTGATGTGCCCATGGCCCAGGCAGGGTCTGACTCTCTGGCACATAGATCACATTCATTCATACATCTATTTATTGCTTGGCCGTTTCATTTGGATAGTTTCCAAATGAATAAACCACAGGCTGTGCTTTTGCTTGACAACAAAGGTGTGTATTCCACATTTTAAACAGAAAACACCTATATAAAGACTCACAAAACCGCATTCAACTACCCCTGTAAAAAAAATAAAATAAAAAACACACCAGCCAAATGCCATAAAAGCTCAACAACACTGAACTTGATACATACAACATGTATATGCTCCAGACATCTGCAAAACAAAACAATTCATCACAGTGAGTTTAAGTAAGTTTATTGTAATTAGGCTTGAAAAAAGTGTAAGACACTTATTTTGACTTGAAATTTAGGCTGAGCACCACCACACGCCAAGCTGTTTATCATTCTGTAACCAATCATATGTTATGCCAAAATGTTCTTCCTCCTGCCACACATTTTTAAACCCAAAGCACCGCATGGAACTGGCCCGTAACTCTCTCATATTCTTAAAGGCTAAGCAGCAGTGATATGAAAGTGTCAAACAAATAAATACAGTGGAATTTGAGTTCCTAACTTGTGTTTATTGATAGTCAGAAAACATGTTATTTCTTACTAATTGAAGGAATAAGGTTTAAAAGACTGTTGCCCCCCCCCCCCCCCAAATGGTGTTGGGAAACTCTAATAGGCGTCTTGCCTGTGACGTAGACGGTGGACAACAACTCTAGAAGCTGCACTTAATTTAATGCAAAATGACGAAAAGGTGAGTTGTTTTTGGCTGCAATCATTCAATGTACAGTGGGACATCTGTGCACAAATGGCCCAAAGATCCCACAATATCCAGAAAATGGACTAAATCTGTCCACTTTAAACGGGCACTTTGGAAAGGACCATCCGCTCACTCCGTTATCTGTAGCTCATTTCACTGGCGCTTTTCCAACAATATGGGCATGTAAGGACACCAACGAAAGGTGTTCAAGAGCCTCTGTAACATGGAGGTAAACAGGGTAAGGACACTCACTTCGCCTGTTTTAGTTGGTGTTAGTTAACGTTAGCTTGACTTGCTAAACTCGGTGGCTCAGATTATACTCGGCTACGTAGCTGCATTACCGAGGTTTATAGTGTCGGATGAATTCGAGTTCGACTTCGATCACATTTACAAGAATAACGGTACCTCTAAATTTGAGTTTAGCTTATTGCTCGGCTATTGTCATGAATAGTGTTGGTTATTTAGCTAGCTAGATACTGTCATAACAGTCAGTCATAACGGTGTTTTACTTCGGCGTTGTTCAGCTGTTGTCCACCAGTGACGTCACGGTTGCGTTCAAGAATTTCCGTAGCGAGCTCGGGTTTTTCCGTCAGTTTAATAAAATTGTCAGTTTTAAAGCAAATTAAGCTGCTATTTTCATTTTAATTCATAGTTATATATGTCAGTAACTACAATAACGTGAAATATTCATGGAGCTCCATTAAGTGGTGCTTAACCTTGCAAAAAAATAGCTCCCTCATCAACAACACACACTGCTTCACATTAATAACGGTGTACATGTTCTATCAAAGCTAATCCTACATTTAGATCATAAATACCAGTATCACATCCATATCTACAACATTCTCAGTTAAATCACACAAACACAGTAAACAAAGAGTTGCTGACCGCAAATTACAGCAGTTCCAAATATAAGACAATGAAGTAAACAAAACAAGGTCAATCAGACGTCAACTGTAATGACACTACAGCCAGAGTCCACAGTCAGTTCAAACAAACAGACAGGGAGCTGAAGAGTGAGCCAGAGCAGCCTCCCTGAGATTACTGCCACCACAGTGACAGATGGTCCTTCCCCTCTGTAAAGCAGTTAGCGCTACGGAAACAAAAACATCAGGACATCAGCCACACTGCCAATGACTCCAACATGACTCTCTGCTTTAAACATAGCTACAGTGTATGGGTTCCTATTGGCTTCCGTTTTGGTACATTACAAATTGGGTGATTGGATTATTCATTCATTATACTACGAAGATTATCACCTTTTATTTAAAATCATGCTATTTATTGATATTAAGTTTAAGACACCTTTCATATTTTCATACTTAACAGCAGACAAAATAAAAGAAATAGCAAAATGGAGTAGCGTTAAACCTCTAACCACTGAACTGTACAAGCTTTCTAACCTGTGTCAGGCAATATTATAAAGATAGAACCTATATAACAGTAAAAAGATGTCATTTATGGCCATGCCTGGATAATGGAGGTGTGCAGCAGATACAGAAACCAATCCTTGTGTTTTATAAAACATTGGAATACACAATCAAATGAATGAAAAGACAGGGATTAAGCAGAAGTGTGTATAAATATAAAATGAATCTTTTGTCTAAATTTACCCCCCAAGCCTATAATGGAGTGTCTCACACTTTTGCATATGTCCTTAAGGTGGAGGCATGCTTTTAAGCTGAAGTATGACAGATGACCTCCACATTGTGTGGTGGAGTGGTGAGGGACACAAGCTCAACTCTGCAGGTGGACTTGTTCACAGCAGTGAAGATCTGCTGAAGGAATATAAAGAATGTATGTGTGGTTTGTGGTCTATGCTCGTGGTTTTACCCCATTGAGCAGCTTTTAAAAACACACAGAAGTACCTGAAACATTTCACTGAACACACTTCCAGTATCACTCCAGGAACAAAATATAACTTAAAAACATTACTTTGTCTTTTACATTGGATTATCACCCGGAGGAACACCACGCAGACACAGGGAGAACACACCACACTCCTCACAGACAGTCACCCGGAGGAAACCCACACAGACGCAGGGAGAACACACCACACTCCTCACAGACAGTCACCCAGAGGAAACCCACGCAGACACAGGGAGAACACACCACACTCCTCACAGACAGTCACCCGGAGGAAACCCACACAGACACAGGGAGAACACACCACACTCCTCACATACAGCCACCCAGAGGAAACCCACACAGACACAGGGAGAACACACCACACTCCTCACGGACAGTCACCCAGAGGAAACCCACGCAGACACAGGGAGAACACACCACACTCCTCACGGACAATCACCCGGAGGAAACCCACGCAGACACAGGGAGAACACACCACACTCCTCACATACAGCCACCCGGAGGAAACTCACGCCGACACAGGGAGAACACACCACACTCCTCACACAGTCAACTGGAGCGGGACTCGAACCCACAACCTCCAGGTCCCTGGAGCTGTGTAACTGTGACACTACCTGCTACAGCACTGTGCCACCCTGCTCTTATTTATTATCATAAATAATAAAATAACTTAAACAAAGTATTTGCAAAAGCCAACAGTGTGTAAGCACTGTTTTATTGATTTAAAATTAAATATTTGAAATATTATGCTGGTATAAACTCCATTGGTGGCACAGGTAACAGATGAATGATCCCAACCTCCCGTTACTTGCTTTCTCTCTCTATCTCTACAGGACTTTCCATTAGAGGCTATAATTTTCTGTAAACTCATGGCAATGTATAGTGTCCAGCAGCTTGTTTCAGGGAGAAACATTAAAACGCTAAGGAATATTTACACCTAACATTAACATGATTTTTGTATCTGGATAGTATCAGGATTTATTTCGACCATATTCTGTCACAGTTCGTTAAAATGCATCCACAGTCTTAAAATGCATCACAGTCACAGTGTTCGTGTAACTGTATCCAGATGAGGAAAATGCATTGTTTACACTTGTGTTAAATGTGGACAAGACCCATCTCTAACCACCTCCAAATCTGGTTTGAGTGATCTGATTTCAATCCAATATATGACTGTCTGTGAGGAGTGTGGTGTGTTCTCGCTGTGTCTGCGTGGGTTTCCTCCAGGTGACTGTCTGTGAGGAGTGTGGTGTGTTCTCCCTGTGTCTGCGTGGGTTTCCTCCGGGCGACTGTCTGTGAGGAGTGTGGTGTGTTCTCCCTGTGTCTGCGTGGGTTTCCTCCGGGTGACTGTCTGTGAGGAGTGTGGTGTGTTCTCCCTGTGTCTGTGTGGGTTTCCTCCGGGTGACTGTCTGTGAGGAGTGTGGTGTGTTCTCCTTGTGTCTGCGTGGGTTTCCTCCGGGTGACTGTCTGTGAGGAGTGTGGTGTGTTCTCCCTGTGTCTGCGTGGGTTTCCTCCGGGTGCTCCGGTTTCCTACCATAGTCCAAAAACACACGTTGGTAGGTGGATTGGCGATTCAAAAGTGTCCGTAGGTGTGAATGTGTGTGTGAGTGTGTGTGTGTCTGTGTTGCCCTGTGAAGGACTGACGCCCCCTCCAGGGTGTTTTCCCTGCCTTGCGCCCAATGATTCCAGGTAGGCTCTGGACCCACCGCGACCCTGAACTGGATAAGAGTTACAGACAATGAATGAATGAATGAACTACTCAGTAAAGAAATGTATTGCCAACTAGTTTCATAATCGATTGCTTAGCACAAATAAAATTCTTAATATTTGTGAAAGCAACCCTCTAAATCAGTTACGTAAACATGGTTAATATGCCAAACGGAAACCAAGACACCTGGATTAGCATACGGAATCATGTGCCTGCCAGTTGAACAGCCAATCGCAAAGTTATCAACAACTTTGTCAAGACCTCTCTTAGGAACTCTTAGAAACAGAGAAATCGGTTTAAATTCATTCACAAATTTAAGCCTGTGACATGAGATTGTCAGCATTCAGTGCAAGCACAGGCAAGACGCTGATATCCCTCTTTGTCTGCGGCTCCACGGGAGCTTACGTGACTCAGAGATAAGTAGATTTATCTTCAGCACTTACCCACAGAAACAGAATACTTCCCAGCACAGCGTGTTGCTCTTCCAATATTCCCAGCACGGCTCGGAGTTATTCTGATTCAAGCGTGAAAAATCGTTCTTGATTAAGGTGTCAATGTCATATTTACAGTGAGGCACCAAGGAACAGATTTACTCCTAGAAAGACTGCAAATTAATGGGAATATGTTTTTTTCTCATTATAATTATCCTCAACATTAACTGCATCAATGACATACCATTACCCATGATTAAAAAAAACCCTCACTCGAAACACGTGGAGGATTCAGTCTGTGGCCAAGACTATTACAGAGGATTGACCTACATTTCATAGCAAAGAAAGCAACAGGTTGTGCCTTTGAGTGAGCCTGATGTCCATTTCTAAAACAAGTGTGGCACTTTCCAGCACATTGCCTATGCAAGTCCACGAACAAAGCTCTGGCCTAAGTAGCTACACGACGATTAAGATCCATAACAGAAGCCATTTCTCAATATTAAGAGTTAAGCTTTTATATCATTAGTTTACTTATGGCTACTTTTGGCAGTAACTGAATCTAAACTGACAATGTTGTGTCAGTGAAGGCAACTTCATTGTGATCTAAAGGCAGAGGAATCATGAACCAAACAACTGCAAAATCCAGTGTGGTACCCAGTAAACAAAGAATGTCCCTGGATGTTCAAAATAGGTCTAAAAGTAGTCTGTCCGTCAAGGACATATTTTAAACGTCAATGGACGTCCAAATTCCATCTTAATAAGTTAGTTAAGTGGTGACCAATCGATAACGTCAGTGGACGTCCAAAATGCGTTTTATACAAGTAATTTATTTCGGGACCAATTAACAACGTCAGTGGACGTCCAAAATACGTCTAATAGTCGTCTTTTCAATGTCTGTGTTTGGACGTCTTTTCAACTTTCATTTTCAACCTTAAGAGAACGCTGATTAGACGGCAGTCATTACGTTATTTCAACGTTGAATCAACGGCTACATGTTTACTGGGTAGTAACCGTCCATAGGTGCAAACTCAATTGGATACGGATCAAATTCCAGTACAGGCAGAAAACATCACACTGCACCATAAGAGTCTTCATTCACACTGTGGATATCGTCAGCCTAAGAACCACTGACAAACAGCATGTTTGACTATAAAGTGCCTAAATATGTCTGTGAAACGCATGGCTAGGAGTTTATGAAAGCCTTCCTTAATTTGGCATTCCTTCATCAAGCCTTAGAGGAAAAAAAGGATCACGTTATTAGCTTTTACATCTTGCCTTAATTTAGAACCCTTGCTGGTTGAGAAAAAAAAACATAATTAACAATAAGTAGCAATAAACGTTACCAGTGAGCAGGACCCCAACAGAAGAAGGTTTTATTTGGGTGAAGTGTTGTTCCTGACACTGTAGTAAAACTGACACAGTGGTGGGGTGTTAGTGTTTGTTTTTAAATCCCTCTGTCACTGCTGGACTGTAGTCCACAAACCAAAAATGTCCAGCCGACAGAGTCCTGTGTCCACGGATGAAGGACAACCAACATAAACTGTGCAGCAACAGATGAGCTACCGTCTCTGACTTTATATCTACAAGGTGGACCAACCAAGCAGGTGTGTTTAACAGAGTAAACAGTGAGTGGACATAAGGTATAAAAACTCCAGTAGCCCTGTTGTTTCTGATCCACTAGTACCTGTCCAAATCATACCAGCTCCCTGACTAAGAACAGGGTAAAAGTGGGCTAAGTATGCAGAGCAACAGACAGAGTACAGTCTGTAATTGTAGAATTAGAGTGCGCACAAATCGTGATAAAATGGACAGTGGATGAAGAATATTATAGTGTGCCAGACACAATAAAAGCCACCGTTAACCACTACTTTCTGTGAGACTAAACAGAGATATAAAGATAAAGTTATGACTCATTTCAAGATTTTTCACACACACAAAAAAAGGAAAGGAAAATGAAAGAGCCTTTTAAAACTGATCTTTAGAGCACATAACTGATAAAAACTGGGATTCTACCTCGAGTTGTTTTGTTGAATTCACCTCAGCGTCATCTTCACCCGTTTGGCTCCGTGAGGCGCGCGCGGCTTAAACCGCCAACCGTCACTTTCCCAACGGATTTTTAACGACTTTTGGCGCGCTCCTTTACACACGGCTTCACACTTTTAGAAACTCAAGATATTTCTTCTTTCCACAGTTTGTGAAAGCTGCCGGCCCTTCTCCTCACTCTCCTTGGCCACACAGCTCGATATATTCCGCTAAAAAACCGCTGTAATGGAGAGAAACGCAAAATCCCTTCACTTCACAGTCCTCGCCAGCATCTTCTGCTTCAAGTTAAGGTTTTGCTCAACAAGAGCGGGCTTATCTGAACTACAGAGCCCAGATTATGTTGCTCCTCGTCCCTCCCCTTTCCTCCAGCAGTGGGCTGAGTCATTTCTCAACCCCTTTTTTCACCAACGCTGAGGATCCATATAATCATCTGCTCTCAGTGGTTAAAATACGGCAAATGCTATTTCCATTTATTTTGGCGATACCCCTTATACATAAATGAATACAGTCACTGATGACAGTGACATACAAAAGCAGCGTTTACTATATAAAAACATGAAACCAAACGGGATCCTATGCTACACCCACTCATGAGCAGGTCATCATACCCAATGCAAAGCGCTCGCTAGAGGTCTATAAAGCCCCAAACACTGGGCTGTTGAGCACTGGATTGATGGTGCCACAGTTGGCCATCGCTGAATCCACCTGTTCTGCCTTGTTTGTTTCATTTAGTTGAGTCCAACCATAAGCAGATGATTAAAAAGAAATATATAAAAAAGATTGCTAGCTGTGCCTGCAGGAAATTGAAATACAAAACTGTGCAGATGGGCTACAGACCCAGCTTAGAAAACAACGGTTAACAGAGGATAATAATCTCTTTATTGCCCAAGCATTCAGAAGAAAATCTCCATTTTTGCCTGTTTTACATTTTCCGCCCTCATTGAAAACACCAGCTGCTCTTTACATTGTTTTCCAAATTAAATAAAAAAATACCAAAGCATATTTGCTAAAAATAAATGATGTTTTCAATATTCTTTTCCCCTTCTTTTGTAAAAGTGGTCATTTGGAGATAAACATTAACACACAACCAAGATGACGTTCAACCTTCTCAGAGCAGAAAGAATTCGAACGTCCCATGAAACCAGGCGTGTGACCAGCAGCAGTGAGTTCACAACAAAAACTTTTAAAGAGATTATTGGAAAAATCACAACGATGACTGAAGAATTCAGGGCAGAGTGCCTGTATTCCAAAGATCTCAAAGACCTTCCTGTGTTGCCATCTACCTATGAAATGCTTGTATTGCAGCATTAGAGTGGTGTGTTCCAGGATGAAGGGTTTCACGGCTTATTCAGGCCACTCTTCTGATGATAGTAGCCCAACTTTTGAACATTCAGTATATTTCCAAGTTCTTCCTAGTCCAGAGTTTCCATATCCTGTGCAGACTGTTCACCACAAACACGTTCTGTTTGTCACTGAAAGGGAAAACACAATGCAGGGCTGATTCAGGTTTGTTGAGAGATGCTTCCTTAAGTTGTGTATGCAGCTGCACTGCTGAAAAACATGTTGGGATTCAGGTCTAGGTGAAAGATTATAATGTTTTTACATCATTCAGGGGACCCAGGTTTGCTTCACCACTCCGTGTTCCCCCTGCAATAAACAACCTCCGTTTCCACAGAAGGAAATATCCTTAAGTATATTTTAGAGCTCGAGGGGGAAGTGTCCCCACCAGCACGAATAAATTACACAAAAAAAAAGCATCACAAACGTCACAACTCTCCGCTGATAGAACTTCCATGAGCAGCACCTGAGTTTCCACAGGCTGTCTGTCTCCTGCCAAAGTCTCGTTTCATTTCGGAGGACATCCGGTCTCTGGCGGCCGTCACATTCTTTACATAACTGGAGTGTCGTGGAGGGAACTGTCCCGAAGACACTAACATCATTCACAACCCAACCCCAGATTATGAACACGCAGAGTACAGAAATACACTGTACAGCCACAGAGCTAAAATACATCTCTGATTGCTTTATTCATTGATATCGCAGTTTATCATTTTCAAAATGCCAAAGCTGCAGTCTTCAATACTGTACTGAACGTGAGGTGAGGACAACACACACACACACACTTGTTCAACAGTTTGCAAACAGTTGCACCTATCGACAACAACGATTTTCAACTGGCTTTACTCTTCAAATTATTATTATTATTATTTATACTGTGTACTGAAAGAAAAGCTTCATGGTTTATACATAAGCTTTGCCTCTCAGTGTTGCATTATGTTTATGAAAGTGCTTCTGCTTTGCTGCCACCTACTGGACATAAATTATCAGTGACAGCAAGTGATTAGTCATTTTTTCACAGTGTGTTTACACTGGTCTGTACTTCTTCACATGCAGGATCTCTCTCTCCCTCCCTCTCTCACTCTCACTGTGTCTGTCTGTCTTTCTCAGTCTCAGAGTCTCTCTCTCTCTCTGTCTCAGAGTCTCTCTCTCTCTCTGTCTCAGAGTCTCTCTCTCTCTCTCTCAGAGTCTCTCTCTCTCAGAGTCTCTCTCTCTCAGAGTCTCTCTCTCTCTGTCTCAGAGTCTCTCTCTCTCTGTCTCAGAGTCTCTCTCTCTCTGTCTCAGTCTCTCTCTCTCTCTCTCTGTCTCAGAGTCTCTCTCTCCCTCTCAGTCTCAGCGTCTCTCTCTCTCTCTCTCTAAAATGTCTAAAGTGAGCCTCTCTCCTGTGACTTTAGCTCTAATTCTGATGAAATAAACAGCTCACTCCTGTGCCAGAGGCTAGAAACAGGACCTGAAAAACACAGAAGTGATCAAACACACTAGCCTCTCTGTTTTGGACCCGACTGGCTCTAAGTGATATAAGAAGTGTGTGACTTTTTTAATTCATTTAATTAAATAAAGTTACATTTTGGGATATGACAAATACCACATTTAAAGACAGGGCCTCTTCTGAGCCCTGGGATCACCATCTGGTCTTTGGGCCAAACCTGAGGGGCGCTCCGCTGTAGATTGAATTAATGTTGGTGAATACACAGATGCATCTCAATAAATCAGAATATAATCAAAAAGTGAATGTATTTCAGTAATTTACTTCAAAAAGAGAAACTCATTATACACATTAATTACAGAGTGACCTACTTCAAGCCTTTGTTTCTTTGAATGATGATGATTACGGCTTAGAGACAATGAAAATCCAGAAGTCATTATCTCAAAAATTTGAATATTATTATTATTTCTCTGTGAGGAGTGTGGTGTGTTCTCCCTGTGTCTGCATGGGTTTCCTCCGGGTGACTGTCTGTGAGGAGTGTGGTGTGTTCTCTCTGTGTCTGCGTGGGCTTCCTCCAGGTGACTGTCTGTGAGGAGTGTGGTATGTTCTCCCTGTGTCTGCGTGGGTTTCCTCCGGGTGACTGTCTGTGAGGAGTGTGGTGTGTTCTCTCTGTGTCCGCGTGGGTTTCCTCCGGGTGACTGTCTGTGAGGAGTGTGGTGTGTTCTCCCTGTGTCTGCGTGGGTTTCCTCCGGGTGACTGTCTGTGAGGAGCGTGGTGTGTTCTCTCTGTGTCGGCGTGGGTTTCTTCCGGGTGACTGTCTGTGAGGAGTGTGGTGTGTTCTCCCTGTGTCGGCGTGGGTTTCCTCCAGGTGACTGTCTGTGAGGAGTGTGGTGTGTTCTCCCTGTGTCGGCGTGGGTTTCTTCCGGGTGACTGTCTGTGAGGAGTGTGGTGTGTTCTCCCTGTGTTTGCGTGGGTTTCCTCCGGTTGCTCCGGTTTCCTCCCACAGTCCAAAAACACACGTTGGTAGGTGGATTGACGACTCAAAAGTGTCCGTAGGTGTGAGTGTGTGAGTTAATGTGTGAGTGTGTCTGTGTTGCCCTGAGAAGGACTGGCGCCCCCTCCAGGGTGTATTCCTGCCTTGCGCCCAATGATTCCAGGTAGGCTCTGGATGCACCGCGACCCTGAACTGGATAAGGGTTACAGATAGTGAATAAATGAATGAATTAATTATTATTTCTGCATTAAAAATAAAGTTTAAATTGTTTTATTTTACACAGAAATGTCTTACAGCTACTTTTTCCACCACAGGGCCCACACACACATGATAATATAATGGCCCATGTGGTGAAAAGTAGCTGTTAGCCCTGGATCTGGGTGTAAAATAAAACAAAAAATGAATATAAAACTAAAATAAACATCTACACGTTCTTCAGAAGTGACCTTTGTTTGCCGTCGCCACACGAGCAGACGAGGGAATGTAATATGGGGTGTTTGGCCTCCAGACAGTAAGACGGGGATATCCGGATTTGCCCTGCCTTAATCCACCATCCCATCTGTGCCCAGTGGGCTTTGAGGGGGTTTCCTGCTTATTGCCCGGCTGTGCACTGTAACTGTAAAGCGGGAGGGGCTTTCTTCAGGTAGGATAAAGGTTTCTGGCTCTGTTTCTTCAGTGTCCCTGCACTGCACCCTTTAGTGATCCATGCGCCACAGGCCTGCTTCACGGCTTCAGGGTGTTCCTCACTACAACAGAAGATGAGCCTTTACACCGAGTACAGAAACTAACCACAACCACATTTCATGGTTTTCACAATATTACACATCCACACTGTGTTTTTGCCCCAGTTTTGTTACTGTAGCAGACGACACTGACACAACAGGTAGAGTCACACACCCACACACACAGAGACACACACACACACACAGAGCTCCAGAGTCTCTGGGTCCTAGGTTTTATCCTCACCCCGGGTCATGAGTTTGGTGTGTTCTCCTACAGCTGTGAATGGGTGAATGAATGGGTGAGTGTGTGAAACTGTCTACAGGTGTGTGTGTGTGTGTGTGTGTGTGTGTGAGAAACTGTCTACAGGTGTGTGTGTGTGTGTGTATATGAGAGAAACTGTCCACAGGTGTGTGTGTGTGTGTGTGTGTGTGTGTGTGTAACTGGGTGAGTGTGTAAAATTATCCACAGGTGTGTGTGTGTGTGTAAGTGTAACTGGGTGAGTGTGTAAAATTGTCCACAGGTGTGTGTGTGTGTGTAACTGGGTGAGTGTGTAAAATTGTCCACAGGTGTGTGTGTGTGTGTGTGTAACTGGGTGAGTGTGTAAAATTATCCACAGGGGTGTGTGTGTGTGTGTGTGTGTGTGTGTGTGTGTGTAACTGGGTGAGTGTGTTAAATTTCCTTGCTTCAGAATGAAGTGTTTACAGAAGATGAATGAATGAATGAATGTATGAATACAGCAAGCCCTCATTAAACAGCCTTAATAAACAGTTCACAATGTTTCAAACCGGGTTCACACTTCAGAGGAGACTGTGATGGTCTCCGCTCTCTCAGCTGGTAGCTCTGGGGTTCTAAAGGAGACCTGAAGAGTGGGTGGAAATGAAACATCTCCCACTAACTTTCAAAGACCTTTATTGGTGGTCCCTGCATTCCTCACTGAGCTCCTTCATCTTCACTGTCCCCCTCTCAGATCTTCTGGCTCTGGACTGGTTTCAGTCCCACGCTCCAGACCCTCATCAGTGGGCGGCAGGTGGCCCGGTTCTGCTCCTAAACTTTAAAGCTCTTGCTTTCAATGCCTTTGTGACACTTTTACCCTCTTCCCTTTAATGTTCAACCTTAAAACCCCCCTCTTCACTGTCCACAGTTCTTCTTTCTCCATGTCCTGGACTTTCGGGTTGTTCTTTTACTCCTCAACAGAAAGCAGCCTTACGTCTGTGAAAGGTGCTACAGACATTAGAAGTGTTGTAGTTTCATTATTATTATTCATTTACATTCTTTTGTTAGCAAAATAGATGGAGTTCACTCTTAAATATTTTGTAGACACTCCCCAGACCCCTGGCCCTGGGCTGTGGAACAGTGTTCTCTGGTGGATGGTGGCTCTAGTTCCAGGGCCTTTGGAATGAGCTGTGACCCAGAACTCTGTCACACAACATCAGGACTAGGGCTGTGCATATCGCATCAGTTTAATTCTTAAAGCGATATTCAGACTTGTTTATGGAATAACTGTGTCATGCACTTATACGTAACACAGCATATGTTCATTAAGTGAGTCATTTAGGAACAGTACCAATGTGGCGGAACGTTTCTCATCGCTGGGGGGAGGTGGGGGGGTGACTTCAGTCGTGCGGAGGGGGTTTAGTTACAAACCGTGGTAATATGTAAAACATGTAAGAGGCCTGTAACAACAAAGAGGAAAACAACTGAACTTGCATCCGTTTCAGAAAGAGGAAAGTCAGAAACGCCACGAGGAACTCTACAGCTAATGAGCTCTAAAGCAGGCGGAGACTGCACTGACTCAGCATCTATTTTGTATTTGTATTTTTTTTCTTTACTTTGAAGTTTTAATGGTATTTGTTTGTATAATTGTTTACATCTGCTCTTTATAGGCATGCAATACAGTGTCTGCCCTTTAGTTTTTGACAGATTTATTTATTACAGTTGCACTTTTCATTCATTGATTGTAACCACTTATTCAATTCAGGGTCGCAGTGGGTCTGGAACCAACAAGCAACACACCCTGAAGGGGGCGTCAGTTATCAATCCACCTACCAACGTGTGTTTTTGGAGCATGGGAAGAAACCGGAGCACCCGGAGGAAACCCACACAGACACCGGGAGAACACACCACACTCCTCACAGACAGTCACCCGGAGGAAACCCACACAGACACCGGGAGAACACACCACACTCCTCACAGACAGTCACCCGGAGGAAACCCACACAGACACAGTGAGAACACGCCACACTCCTCACAGACAGTCACCCGGAGGAAACCAACACAGACACAGAGAGAACACACCACACTCCTCACAGACAGTCACCCGGAGGAAACCCACGCAGATACAGGGAGAACAAACCACACTTGTCACCCGGAGCAGGACTCGAACCCACAACCTCCAGGAGCTGTGCGACTGCGACACTAACCTGCTGCACCACCGTGCCGCTTACATTATTCATTTTATACAAAATCAGAATCTTTTGTTTACAAAATAACCAAATGTTTACAGATTTTTTTCAACTGAATGTTATATTTACATTTTAGGGCCCCATCACCCGCCCCTAATCAGAACCTGACTTCACTAAGGTTCTTGTGTATAAATGCCATCAGTACCTCAGAGCAATGTTCCAACATCTAGCGTAAAGAAGCTGTTACTCCAGCAAAGGGTGTGGGTTTGCTTTTGTGTCCCCGAGGTGTCTGCTAGCTTCACCATGTAGACTGTATTTTTCCCCCCTCCAACAAGTAATTACCCTTTCATGGTTCAGAAAGAAACAAACCGCGATGTTAATTAGAAGCTATTATTCAAATCATTTCATCTGCGATGTGTCTCGCATTGTCTGAGCTGTCAGCTGTCTCTAATTAAACGATCCGCCTAACCTCCGCTGTGGGAACATCTCCATCTCTGAACTTCAGAGGGGTTATGGTTTCTACCTCTCGAAGCCATGGGAAAAGTGCAAAGTCAGACGTCACTAATGCCAGGGAAACTGCGGCAGGCTTAGCTCTCATCCCCGAGTGGCGAAGGCACTCACCGCCGAGAGCTGGCTCATGGAGTCAGGAGGCGGAGGGGAACAGTATCAGAGCTCAAAACAAACACAGAACACAAGTGCTAACTCATAGCTGAGCTTTGATCTGTAACACTCCTGGAGGAGAGACTTGGGCATAGAGCTGAAGCTCATTTGTAATGCCTTGATAGCAGTGGTTTTGAGGAGACGGATGAATGGATGGTATGAGATTAAACCAGCGCATTGATTTGGCACCGTACACGTCTGTGAAAACAACGGCTGACAGCGAAATGTGTGAGCGACAAATGAGGATCCATTGTGGCGTAATCCTTCACTTCATTTTACCTTGGTTCTAAACGGTTTCCTGTCAGATATTTGTGGCTTATTTTAAGCTACGTCCAAGGACTGTTGGAAAATTCTCTTCAATGGCTCCTAAATGAGCATTAATAGGCTCAAAATATGCTTCCTGGCCTCCTCCAGCTGGGCATAGACATTTATGATGAAGGTTCAGGGGGGATCTGAAAAGCTCCACGATTTCTCCCACAAAGGGTTTCAACAAATGCCTGCTTTAGTTTTGTAACTTTTCGCTACTGCAGCTCTGAAAAAGCTTTCACCCTCTCTCTGTCCACGCAGAAAAACACTTGCATGGGCTTTTGGAGCAAAGCCACTGAGCTTTTTTCCATGCTCTCCACAGACAGATGCTGAGCCAGGCTGTAAAACTGGGAGAATAAAAAATTTCAGAGAGCCCAGAATTACAAGAAGGCGCATTAAACCAGGAGATTTTTTTTTCAGGTCCAGAGCTCTGTAACAGAAACCATTAACATGAGAAGCACTTGAAGAAAAATAAAGTCTTCATCAGCTGTTGCTCTCCTCTTTTCGTTTTTGCATTTGGAAGCTCAAATCCAGCGCTTTTAAAGAGTTTACAGCCTTGCTTTTGGCACAGAGCTCTCCAACCCAAGGCTCACCAGCGCCAGACCTTCTATGGGAACAAGCAGCCTCAGTGTTAGCGCCACTTCAGCCGAGCCTGAGGGAGCACCGAAGGAAGGAACGGACCAAAAATTCACTTCTGTGAAGAGGCTGTAGAGAGTAGGTCCTAGACCAACTCTATGTTTAAACTCAAGAGCTCTACTGTGAGAAGAAGAAAACAAAACTCACATTTCCCATCGTCAGTCCACAGCTACCCCTCTTATTAAAGGTCCGTTTTGTTCAGTCTCTAAACTAGACGCCCATTATGCCCTTATCTAATTTGAGACAGAAGAATTTGCTGAAAGGTAATACAGCAGCTATTTCTGCATTAGCTCTGTGAGCTCATATAAAGTTACAGTCCTAACGTTATTTAAAACCAGCCAAAGTGTTCATACATGTACTTACCAGAAATGCATAGAGAATAGCCTTAAAAGGGGAAAGGTAAGAAAAACAAAATCACATGTTTTGGAGAGCTGGAGCCCACCAACACACACACTGTGAAACAAGACCGCCCAGTGCGTTTTGTGTGGGCTGCCTGAGTCAGAAAAAACATTAGATAAATCTCGAATCCAGAGTCTGCTACGCTTCTGACGTCAAGTGCAAAAGGCTTTAGAATTGCCCCGCCCCCTTGACTGAGTCTGTTCAATCACAGCGCTGGACCTGGGTTTACGTGAGAGCGCACCGATGAGGCTAAACCAAGCAACCAGACACAACAAGCATGGAGTACAAGCGAGCAAAAACAGCTGAAAACCAGAGCGTCTGCTCTTCACTGCTGTGCAATCAGGGTCGGGGCGAACTGCGTGTGGCTCATCATTTAAAGGAATAGGCACTCAGCTGTGGTGTTTTTATCAAAGCAGGTCACAGACATTCAATTAAGACCCCAGAACTGTGTTTATTCGTGGAAACGTGTGAGAATATTACACAATGTAATAAATCTGCTTTCTGTTTGTGGGTCATTTGGTTAATCCGACTCAGCTGATGTTTTCCTGCTGGCGCAGGGAGTTCCCATTTTGCCGAGCCGAGCGAGTTCTTGTATTAAGGTGTTCTTAAATCATAAAGACTGTAGCTTCATCAATCAGCTTTAAGATTTCAACACTCAGCCACCTGTGCTCTTGGGATTAAAGCTTAGCCTCAGAGACCCCAGACTAAACCAAGACTTATCTCAGCCACAACAGTGGAATGTTACGTTTCCTGAGCAAGGCGGCTTTCGACCGTTCAGCGTCGCTAATGTCCGCTGCTCTGGATATTAAACCAACTCTAGGTACAACTTGGTGTTTTTGCTCCGGGGCTCCCCCTACAGTTGTAATCCATTTTTACAGCACTGTCCTGACATCAAGGGGGAGGAGCAGGCAGGGGTTTAACATGGTGTCGTTTCTGCAGTGCTGAGCCTGTACTAGCAAAGACAGAGGCTCGGTTTCCTCCCTATTACAAGTCTGTGAAGCATCACAATGATTTCTGAAGCTGTGTTCTCTAGTGTTCCTTTGTCACCACAGAAAATGATGAAATGAAATGGGGATCTCTGGAGCCTAAGGCCTCAACGTTCAAAGTCAAATGTTGGTTAGAGGACTATAAATTCCCTCAGCACTGGCCTCTGTAGCAGAACAGAACTCTGTAGAAAGCTTCTATAAGTGAGTTACAGTAGGGTTCGTGATCCTAAACTGATCATCCACCATCAGCACTTTATCTCACTAACATTCTCATGGCTGACTACCATCAAATCCCCTCAGGATATGTACCAAAATCGAGTGAAAAGCTTAGACGTGTCCAGAAGAGAAGAGGATGGTACTGCAGGAAGATATCCTTGATTTTTGGAAGAAGTGCTGGGATGAGAATGAAACACTTCCCTATCAGTGACCCTGCCGTTTTCCTGCTGCCTTTGTGCGTTGCGTGTCTGAGAGGGAAACAACACTGTAGCTGTGTTTGGGAACAGAGATATCTTGCCAGGAGCAGCCTTTCCTCCACTTGAGAAAATGATACAGCTGCGAGGACAACTATAAGTCTTGGTAAAAACTTGCACCACTCCCAGGAACCTCCTCCCTTCCCACATCAGTTCGTCCGTCTGTCCGTTTGCACGGATGATGGTCCGGTCTGAGGGCAGAATCTGTGCCTCCTCAGCAAAACCTCCTATTGTTAATCAGCAAAACAGACACTGCCTAATTACAGACTAAAACAGCTCAGAGGCAAGCGAGCTCCTAAAGGCAACACTAACTCTCTCTTCGCACTGGTTCAAGATCTAGAGAGATAGGACACTGCAGCGTATACTCACTGGCTGCTAGATCCGTTAGTGGCTATTTAATAGTCTCTGTGGGTCTATCACGGGCCAGAAAGTAGCCAATTAGACAAGCATTTACACAGCGGAGAGGCCTCAATGCCAGTAAGGAATCCATGTGCCAGTTCCCATGGTTTTTAAGCTTTTCACAGCCCCATGGTTCGGACATAGTGGTACCAGCCCGACGAGGAAAATACAACATGAGAAATATGAATTAGAATTCTACTCCAAGCACATACATTTTTGTCCCGATGATCCGTGGAAATCTCTTAGCGTAACAGCACTTTCCCTGTTTTTACAGTTCCATCGCATGCAGTGAAGGATAGAAATAGAAGAATTTCCACTGATTCCTTTTATGCGAGGAAAATGTAGGGAAAAAAAGCAACTGCAATCTTAGTCATAACACCTTTAGTTCACACTGAATGAACACTGATTAAGACCGAGTACAGACCTTGATTTCTTCTGCCCCCCAGTGGTTTTGGTTACCATTGGACACAGGGCAGGAACAGACCCAGTCCATCACGAGCCACAACACACTCACAGCTATGGACACTATAGCATAGCAACTTTAGTAGCATGTGTGTTTGGACTGTTGGGCTTGACTGGAAACCGGAACACCCAGAGGACACCTCTGCAGACACAGGAAGCACATTTCGACCGAAAACTTTAGTTCGCAAACTGGAACTGTTCTGGTTCTTCGTCGGTGGAAAAAGGAGATACACAGAGGGTCCTCACAGACATTAACACAAGGTGGGGCTCAAACCCACAGCCCCAGGACTCTGGAGCCTGTGTGGGTTTCCTCTGGGTGACTGTCTGTGAGGAGTGTGGTGTGTTCTCTCTGTGTCTGCGTGGGTTTCCTCCTGGAGACTGTCTGTGAGGAGTGTGGTGTGTTCTCCCTGTGTCTGCGTGGGTTTCCTCCGGGTGACTGTCTGTGAGGAGTGTGGTGTGTTCTCCCTGTGTCTGCGTGGGTTTCCTCCGGGTGACTGTCTGTGAAGGGTGTGGTGTGTTCTCCCTGTGTCCACGTGGGTTTCCTCCGGGTGACTGTCTGTGAGGAGTGTGGTGTGTTCTCTCTGTGTCTGCGTGGGTTTCCTCCGGGAGACTGTCTGTGAGGAGTGTGGTGTGTTCTCTCTGTGTCTGCGTGGGTTTCCTCTGGGTGACTGTCTGTGAGGAGTGTGGTGTGTTCTCCCTGTGTCTGCGTGGGTTTCCTCCGGGTGACTGTCTGTGAGGAGTGTGGTGTGTTCTCTCTGTGTCTGCGTGGGTTTCCTCCGGGAGACTGTCTGTGAGGAGTGTGGTGTGTTCTCCCTGTGTCTGCGTGGGTTTCCTCCGGATGACTGTCTGTGAGGAGTGTGGTGTGTTCTCCCTGTGTCTGCGTGGGTTTCCTCCGGGTGACTGTCTGTGAAGGGTGTGGTGTGTTCTCCCTGTGTCTGCGTGGGTTTCCTCCGGGTGACTGTCTGTGAGGAGTGTGGTGTGTTCTCTTTGTGTCTGCGTGGGTTTCCTCCGGGAGACTGTCTGTGAGGAGTGTGGTGTGTTCTCCCTGTGTCTGCGTGGGTTTCCTCCGGGTGACTGTCTGTGAGGAGTGTGGTGTGTTCTCCCTGTGTCTGCATGGGTTTCCTCCGGGTGCTCCCGTTTTGTCCCACAGTCCAAAAACACACGTTGGTAGGTGGATTGGTGACTCAAAAGTATCCATAGGTGTGAGTGTGTGAGTGAATGTGTGTGTGTGTGTGTTGCCCTGTGAAGGACTGGCGCCCCCTCCAGGGTGTATTCCCGCCTTGTGCCCAATAATTCCAGGTAGGCGCTGGACCCACCGCGACCCTGAACTGGATAAGCGCTTACAGACAGATGAAATAATTTAGCAATGTTTAGGCGGTAAAGCATTCAGTATTTATGTCTCCTGAATCCAGCATTCACAAACAGAACCACGCTTGATTTAAAATCAAACTGAGATATTTGGGACTTTTCACCATCTTTCAAACATTCAGCAGCAGCACCAGCACACAGCTGGAGTGGAGGAGCGCACAAAGAATTTGAGTATGAGTATGAGTATGGGATGGGAAGGCATGGCATCAGTTAAACCCTATGATAATACGCCCAAATCCACAGTCGACAACTGGATGATATTTGTTTTTATTGTGAGAGTCCGCTAGTGACAAAATCTGTTAGCAAGGTTCGGCTAGCTCTGCTAAAAAGGAACATGTCAGTCTGGCCAAAAAGTCTCCGTCTATTTCAGATGGTTATTAACTCATTTCAACCCTGATTGGTGCTGGACCGGTCACAATAACCATGTTATGGACTTAAATTCTTGGATATTTTACTCAATATGTAGTTGCTGACCTCAGTATCGCCCATTGTGTTTACTGGTGTGTTTCTTTACATAAAAAGGAATGTCCCCTGTATTTTTAGCCCCTCGCTCTCCATTTTGGAGCTGTAACGTTGATTCATGAGAAAATTTGTGGTTTTATATTATGATTAATTTTTTAGGATTTTCGACCACAAAAATTAGAGCCATGCTGCCTTCGTCCTTTTCCCTGAATCAGATTCACACTCTGCCAGTTCACAATCAGCAAAGACTGATCGACAAAGCACTGACCAGTCCGTCTGTAATGTAGGGCGCCTCTGGCCAAACGGTCAAAGATCAGAGCTGCTCTGGTGTTCTTACCTGGCTCCAGTGACGTCCACACCAACCATCAGCTGCCCATTGAGTGACAGCAGCTCATCCCTGAGCTTAATATCTCCACAGAGAGCTGCTGGGCTTTTCTTCTTCACCTCCGTCACCCAGATACAGCCTACATCCAGGACAGGCCCCTTATCCCCTTTCCTGCGCCTCCGCCGGCTCTTCTTCTTCCCCTCAGGATCCCCAAAGATGGGGATGTTACCAAAGCTGAGGCCAAACTCCAGGCCATCTCCCTCGCCCTTGCTGAGAGCGACGGCCCTCACCTCAGCGTCCAGATCCTCCTTTAGCAGAGTTCCATTGCATGGAAGGCCCTCACACTCAGTAAAGTTCAACTGGATGTACTCCACCAGCTTCTGGATAGCTGCCTGGCACAGGGACACTTTCTTCCCATACTTCTCCTCCTGGTCCCCAGCACGAGCACTAAGCCAGTTCTCCAGCAAGGCCAAGTGGCTCAAGGCATTCTCTTGGGTGATCGGCATCCTAGCTGCATGGTGGGCCAAGCTTCTTCCCCCTGGTTCTGTGGGGCCGACTCAGACACGGAAAATCTGGCTCTCCTCCAGCTTGGCCAGACTCGCTAGAAAGCCGTAGAGCCCCTCAAACTCCAGACCTCTGCAATAGACATCCTCCAATGTTACGCTTGGCCTACATGGGGCCATGATGTCATCCAGAAAAACAAAGACCCTGGAGAAGAGGCAGGGCAAGGTTTTCTACGCGATGAGGGGTAACCAGAGAATGTGTGCCATTAGCCAGTCCGCTCCGCTCGCTCCAAATCCAATTTCCAGCGGCGTAAAAAGTGCAAACTGCTGGAGAGGTTAGAGGCTTAGATCCTCTCTTCCAGACGCCACAATCACCTACAAAAGAGAAGATGGAGCAGATGTTAGAACACAGTGAGAGACACGGCATAATCAGACAGGCATTTAGCTTCAGTTTGACTGTTTAGATGCTAATCTGGGGGGAAATATATGGTAAAATGGCGGGTCCGATCCTAGTAACAGAATCCACAGGAAGGTGCAACGTAATCAGACAAGCATCTAGATTTTCAAAGAGGACATGGTTTACTCACAGAATGACAAAAGGAGTAGCTTTAATTGAGTTTCTTAATTGTATTCTGTGTTTTACCCACACATCTCTACATCTGACCCTCATATCCTCCTCTAATACAAACCACTACTCTCCAGTGTGACAGAGGAAGGTGTACTGTAGCTGAAAGAGGTCAGTGCACAGCGATGGAGAACTCCACTCAAGCCGAGCTGCAGCCGAGCTGCATTTAACCCAGCTGTGGCATAGCGCACACACACACACACACACACACACACACACACACACGGGCACTCATCCCAGCGCCCAAGGACAACTGAAACTGCACACTTTCTAAAAAAAGTGAAGGACACTGAAACTGCAAAAGTGACTCTCAGACAGAAACATTACACAGACACTGACAAGTAACTCACCTGAAACAACAAAATAATTGTGTTTTACATCAATTATTAAAGTATATATATATTTATGCACGGTGGCGCAGCAGGTTAGTGTCACAGTCACACAGCTCCAGGAGGTTGTGGGTTCGATTCCTGCTCCGGGTGACTGTCTGTGAGGAGTGTGGTGTGTTCTCCCTGTGTCTGCGGGGGTTTCCTCCGGGTGACTGTCTGTGAGGAGTGTGGTGTGTTCTCCCTGTGTCTGCGTGGGTTTCCTCCGGGTGACTGTCTGTGAGGAGTGTGGTGTGTTCTCCCTGTGTCTGCGTGGGTTTCCTCCGGGTGACTGTGAGGAGTGTGGTGTGTTCTCCCTGTGTCTGCGTGGGTTTCCTCCGGGTGACTGTCTTTGAGGAGCGTGGTGTGTTCTCCATGTGTCTGTGAGGGTTTCCTCTGGGTGATTGTCTGTGAGGAGTGTGGCGTGTTCTCTCTGTGTCTATGGGGGTTTCCTCCGGGTGACTGTCTGTGAGGAGCGTGGTGTGTTCTCCCTGTGTCTGCGTGGGTTTCCTCCGGGTGCTCCGGTTTCCTCCCACAGTCCAAAAACACACGTGGTATGTGGATTGGCGACTCAAAAGTGTCCGTAGGTGTGAGTGTGTGAATGTGTGTGTGTGTGTGTGTGTGTGTGTGTGTGTGTCTGTGTTGCCCTGTGAAGGACTGGCGACCCCTCCAGGGTGTATTCCCACCTTGCGCCCAATGATTCCAGGTAGGCTCTGGACCCACCGCGACCCTGAACTGGATAAGGGTTACAGATAATGAATGAATGATATTTTGTTAAGTTTAACCTCATCTTTGCACTCTCACATAAATCCAGCGCCGTGATTGGACACACTCGGTTTATCCAAACGTAGGCAGCCTACAGAAAAAAGGCTTGTCGTTTTATTTCAGTTTGTGTGTTGGTAGGCTCCGGGTCTCCAAATTAACGAACAAAAGCATGCAATTACTTATTTTATGACACGTCTACTATTGTAATATCTTCTTCAGCTGAACTTTGTGGATGTTAACCTGACAATAAATGGGCAAACCGCTGGCCAGATGTTACTATGGTGCAACTGAAGCTCTTTTTTAGCCTCGACAGCCTCGCAAAAAACCACATTTCTGACATATTTAAGTATACGCTCTTGGCTGCGACCACAATCAAATTGCTACTCTAGGTCTGTCTCAAAATAACACTCCCTTGTGGTGATGCTAAGCTATGTATACAGTGCGAGCTCACACACGTGCTTTGCTTGGGGCTAGATGTTTTGATCCTGTGTGTGTGTGTGTTTGTTTTAATGGAGGTGACTTGCAGAAGGGTGAGTGTCTGAAAGAGATGCAAAGAATTTAAACACAATGCCTTTGTCACAATGTGTTTTATTTCAATATAAATGTGACCAAAAGTCTGTGGACACTTTCTCATTTAACATTCGTTGTGAATGAGGGGTTGTATGTAGTAAGGAGTTTGTGTTTCTCTGTTGCAATAACAGCTTCTACTCATCTGGCATTTCTTTACATTAGTTTATTCAACTTTGCTGTGAGGATGTGATTGCATTCAGCCACAAGAGCATTAATGAGGTGTTGTTCTGTGATTATTTCTGGCACCCCTCATTAAAGCAACACTAGGTTTGAATATATTTGCTTTTGTGCTTTTTACAGCACTGTCTCAAAATCAAGGTGACGTGGGGAGGGAAGGGTTTGGTTTCCTACCCTGCTCAAAAAGTTACATAGTTCAGTTTCTGCAGTGCTATGACAGAGCCTCTTTTCTCCTTATTACAGCTCAGTGGAGCTTCACGATGATTTTGTGATGTTGTAATTTTAAGGTAAAAATCCTACTTGGTGTCCCTTTAAGCTCCTTCTCTCCAAAGAACCTAGCTCTACATCTGCACAGACAAGGGGGGGGGGTGCTTTAAAGCCCTGTAGCCAACATTTGGCATTGGTCTTGGTGATCTTAAGCTCATGTACAGCTGCTCTTGATGGCTTCATTTCATGCATTTCTGTATTATACAAGCTCTGTCACAACAAAGTGTTTGAACGCAATATTCACAAGCTTC
Organism: Hoplias malabaricus; assembly: GCF_029633855.1. Classification (NCBI taxonomy): domain Eukaryota; kingdom Metazoa; phylum Chordata; class Actinopteri; order Characiformes; family Erythrinidae; genus Hoplias; species Hoplias malabaricus. The sequence continues at coordinate 24,465,638 of NC_089819.1, forward strand.
AATTAATAATTGTGTAATATTCCATGTCAGATTTGGAAATGAAACATATCTAACTACACATTTGTACAACATACTCATACATGTCTCCTTTTCAAATCATACATTATCTGTAGCCCTTATCCAGTTCAGGGTTGCAGTGGGTCCAGAGCCTACCTGGAATCATTGGGCGCAAGGCGGGAATACACCCTGGAGGGGGCGCCAGTCCTTCACAGGGGACACTTGAGTCGCCAATCCTACCAACATGTGTTTTTGGACCGTGGGAGGAAACCGGAGCACCCGGAGGAAACCCACGCAGACAAAGGGAGAACACACCACACTCCTCACAGACAGTCACCCGGAGGACACCCACGCAGACACAGGGAGAACACATCAACTCCTCACAGACAGTCACCCGGAGGACACCCACGCAGACACAGGGAGAACACACCACACTCCTCACAGACAGTCACCCGGAGGACACCCACGCAGACACAGGGAGAACACACCACACTCCTCACAGACAGTAACCCGGAGGACACCCACGCAGACACAGGGAGAACACACCACACTCCTCACAGACAGTCACCCGGAGGACACCCACGCAGACACAGGGAGAACACACCACACTCCTCACAGACAGTCACCCGGAGCGGGAATTGAACCCACAACCTCTAGGTCCCTGGAGCTGTGTGACTGCAACACTAACCTGCTGCACCACCACGCTGCCCCTTTTCAAATTATTTAATCTTATATTTTATAGCATACATTACCCACTCTGGTTTTCCCTCTCTATTTCCATTCAGGAGCGTAGCCACAGTCTCGTGCTGTAGATTTCCCTCTGACAGAGGGTCTGTGGACCCCAGAGTCTCAGAAAATAACGTGCCCTAATAGGATTAGCGCCGCCCCTCCCTCCTGTCACTTAAAAACACAATGACCCCCACCCCCTCTCTCCCTCATATGACATGCCCTGATGGTGCACTTGGCCTACATTAGCTCAGTCTCTGTGTCTTCACTGGACTTTATAGAGCTATTTCCACAGATATGCCCCTTATTCATCAATCAAATAAGAACTGTACAATGGAGCCTTTCATTTCCATGTAATAAACAGTTTTTTTTTACTTGATGTGTATTCAACAAACATTTAAAGTCATTTTAAAACCATGTTTAATTCTTTTTAAAAAGGTACATGCTTCTTCCAATAGGTAATATGTAAAATGCTTTGGTCCAAATACCACAAGGATCAAACCCCACAGCAGGAGCACAAAATCAGAACGTCTCGTTTTATCCCCTCTTAGGTCTGGGATCTTCATTAGTGTAAAAGAACGCGCCTAAAGAGCGAAGTAGAAGAGCAAACACTGACAGGGCTCTGAGGAGGGACACACCAGAGACCACAGGTCCACAACGGCTACTCCCATCTGCTCTGGACCCACAGAAGAAGAGGTCTGAGAAATGCTTCCATCCTGAAGTGTATATTAGGTCTAAATGGTTGTCGTTCATTAGTCTAAATTGTTTACAAACACCCAGAGACTAGCGATGACACTGAGGGGAGCTCCTGCTAATTACAACATCCGCTTCATCCTCTTCCCGATTAAAGCTGGCTACTTCTTTTCATTGAAGTGACCCACATAGAGCCCATAAACAGGGATTAAAGGCTGAAGAGGACATTTCGGCAGGGTTTTACTCACTCATACACACTGCAGGACCATGTCTACTCAGGATTATCCTCCGCACAGACACAAAGGTCTAAGCACCCGTGGCGTGTGGCGGTGTCGTCCCACCACTTTTAAAAACAACGGGGGCTTTGCATGACACCATTGAGGAAAACCACTTAATTTGAAGATTTCTATCTCTGCCAAAAAAAAAAGGGTCCTATGCAGCGATGACTTCCTACAATCTCTTTGTTCCTAACTGTGACTGAGTGAGTGAGAATCCAGTTCAGTGAAGTGCCCTGCATCTAAAAAATACCAATAAAAAGAAGGAGAGAGAGAGACAGTGAGCGGAGGCCTGAGTCATGGCGCTCTGCTCAGGATATTAACTTTTGTTCTGTGTACTTGACAAAAAACAGTGATATGGCTGTTCCTTCTGCAGAAGGATTATGTTTCAGGGGGAAAAAAGGAAGGAGAGAGAGAGAAAGGGAGCGATAGAGAGACAAGGCGAGAGAGAGAGACTGTGTGTGTGAGAGAGAGACAGAGCAAGAGAGAGAAAGAGAGAGAGAAGAGTGTAAGAGAGAGAGAACAAAGAGTAAGAGAAAGAGAGAGAGAGAGAAAAAAGAGAAAGAGAGAGACAGATAGCGAGAGAAAAGAGAGAGAGACAGACAGAGCAAGAGAGAGACAGATAGCAAGAGAGAAAAGAGAGAGAGACAGACAGAGCAAGAGAGAGACAGATAGCAAGAGAGAGAGAGAAGAGAGCGAGAGACAGACAGAGCAAGAGAGAAAAAAAAGAGAGAGAGACAGAGAGAGCAAGAGAGAAAGACAGACAGCTTGAAAGAAAAAAGAGTGTAAGAGAGAGAAACAGACAGAGAGCAAGAGAGAAAGAGAGAGAGAGAGAAAGAGAGAGCCAGTGAGAGAGAGTAAGAGACAGAGTGAGAGATTAAGAGAGAGAGCCAGTGAGAGACAGACAGAGAGAGAGAGCAAGAGAGAGAGACAGAGAGAGCGAAAGAGAAAGTACACCTTTGCTCCTGCCATTGCTTCAGTCCAAACACTGAGGTAATGGAAGTTAAAAATAAAACTCATGCATCACTGGGCTTCAAAGAGGAAACGACTCCAGCAGCGATCGATCCAAGAGCACTCTGTCACACTGAGAGGGTGGTCCTTCACAATCACTTTGCTTTTTCCACTGAAGATTTCCAATATTCCTCCCATTTACTGGAGCTACTGCCCTGTCCTTGGTGCCATTCTCCTCCTCCTCCTCCTCACTGCTGATAGTTTTCTAAGCAAAGACACATGTTCATTTATTGAAAATATTTTTATAAATAATGAAAGAGCCAATGAGTGCTACTCAGCAGTTCATTAGACAACGGTTGTCCCCAGGTTTAAGAGTTTCAGTGGGTGTGTGAAACTGTCCACAGGTCTGTGTGCCTGACTGGGTGAGTGTGTGAATGAGAGAGTGATTAGGTGAGTGTAACATGAATGAATGAATATTATCACCCTTCCCAGGAGCCAGAGCTTCTCCTTGTTTGTCGTTTATGCTCCTTGCTAGCTGATGCATGCTCACCCCTGAACTCCAAACTCCGCCTGTGAGGACAACCATTGGTTCAGGAGCGACTGATTGTTTTTTCTGCGTGCTGTTTGTACTCCTCGCTGTTGGCAGTTTTGGACAGGAGAGGCGTACTATGTAAATCGGCGCTGCGGCTGGTGAACAAATGATAAACTTGGACGCCAGCTGTGGGAGCGAGAGTTTACTTTGAGTTTTCTAAAGCAGACTTCTGGTTCCCCCTCCTAATCACAGGGAGACGAGCTCTGAGGAGGCCTCCCGTCCACCACCACAAGGGGCTCTGCCCTTGAGTCAACTTGTCACCACTACATCATCTACACCGTGTCATTACGGCTTGGCTCGAGCCTTGATTTCATCTCCCTTTTGATCCGGCATATGTAGGTCCTAATTACATAAGTAATAGGTTTCATTGTTAACGGAGCTGCTCAAGTTCACTATAAATGCCTTTGTAGACTCCTCCATTATTAAAAAGCCCCTCCAGCCTTGGGCTGTGGAGCCATGGAACTGTGTCTTCTGTAATGATAGGCCTTGTTCCAATACCTTTGGGATGAATTCAAGTTGTGGTTTTTGATCAAGAGTACAACTCCAGGACTTTGATGTAAATGGCTGAATGCAAGGGTGGGTTTTTGTTTTGTTCAGGATCCACGTCCTTCGGTCACATCACTAGGCATATGTTGACGATACGGGTGGAGTCAGGGGGTTCTGAAAGCACCTCCACATACTGGTGGAGTGGAGCCCTGCCTTCATTAAATATCGTCGCTGTCCGATTAAACACATTTGTCTCCCAAATCAGTAACTTTACAGGAGAAGGAAAAAAAAACGTAACTTTCAATGGAATTCAACGTAAAGAAGGTTTGATTCCAAAGTAATTTTGGAGCATTTCTATTGGTTCATTTATCACGAATTCTTCACACAGCGTGAAGGACATCAGCTGGTTTCCAAAGATCAAGAAAAATGGAGATACATGTTTTTTTAATCAGACGTCCAGGAGTGTCTCACAGAGTGGACACAGGGTTTAAAAACTCCAGCAGCACTGCTGTGTCTGATCCACTCTACACCAGCACAACACACACTAACACACCACCACCATGTCAGTGTCACTGCAGCACTGAGAATGATCCACCACCACATCACACCTGCTCTGTGGGGGTCCTGAGAGTAAACAAAGTATGCAGAGCAACCGGTGGACTACAGTCTGTAGTTATAGAACTACAAAGTGCTCCTGTGGACAGTGGAGCTAAGAGAATGGACAGTGAGTGTCAAAAACATGTATCTCCAAAATAGCAATGTCACAGGAGAAGGACAAAAACTTAACTCTCAGTGGAAGTCAAAACAAAAAGAGATTTTGGAGCATTTCTAATGGACCATTATTCAGGAAAATTTCACAGTGTGGACAGCTGCTGTGTTTAGGGTGACCAGACGTCCTCTTTTACCCGGACATGTTCTCTTTTTTAGACTTAAAAAAATGTCCAGGCGGAATTTCACAAACGTCGGGGATTTTGTTTTTCTAGAGCTTACATAGAACTTCGAGAAGTTTCGTTCACAAACTAGTCCCGCCCTCCCCTACTCCGATTGGTTCACTTGAGTGAGAAGGGGGCGTGGGGAAGTAGCCTAAAATCTCCTGATTGGACGGTCTGACTGTAGAGCTACCGTTATTGGTCGATACCCTTCTCTGTAAACATTTAATTGTTCAGTCTGCACGTCAGTAGTCCTTGTTTACGTCAGGCAAAGCTCATGTACCTACCCTCATCTCGAGCAGCTATGCTGAAACGTAAATGTAAGTTCTCGGATGAATTAAAAAGAAATTCCCATGTTTTGTGTAGAAAATAAAGGTGTAAAGGACCTAAAAGCACACATAGGTTCAGCTAAGAATACAACGGCAGCGAGGGGCATCTAAAGCATTGTTAGGACATAAGCAGTTGTTTCTGCACAAAAAGTAGGACAAACTCGCTACAAATACGCTTAGTTTCAGAGGAAATACAGGATGTGCACAAGTCCACATTATCTTACGCATTAGGTCAGTTTGGCGACTTTAAACGAAGACCAGGAAACAGTCTAGTTGGTGCGAATGTGACCTAGTTCACACGATCCATCACAGGGATCTCTAACAAAATACTTAATAGAGCATCAAACTGTGGTTTCATAACGAATCAAAAACTGGGTCATGGACTGGCAGCTTCTGATTAGATTGGAGTGATCCCTGCATCGTTAGACTGAACAGGTCCGGGGAGAGAGCTCTGGACGGCGTGTGAGAGGGGCTTTGTTGACCTAAAAATCACTTTAAAGTCACTACACTGAGGGCAGTGAGGGCAGCGGGGCTGGGTCAGAGGAAAGCCCTAGAGCTAGCTGTTAATACTAGGACTGCAGATGGCTCTGGCACAGACTGAGGGCAATCTGTTTAGGGCATGGAGCTCTAATCCCTGCCACAGTTGGGCACAGGGTGGGGACCACCAGGATTCCTCGGTCTCAGACACTGGGGGCAGGTGGACGTTTCCACCACAAAGAAAAGAAGCAGCAAATGTGTGTATTACAGAGTTTTTGCTGAACTTCCTCCTCAGTTGTTCGTCATCTCCAATTTCACCCCATCTCCCCAGACCCCACAGAGTGACACCAGCCTCAGGAGGGCGCGGGTGACACAGCGCCAACACAACAGTTCTTTTCAAACTGCCACGGATCAGCTTAAGGCATCAGAGGGTATTGCAAACTGCACAGATCTGAGACATCAGCTGACAGAAGCCTGTGCTAGCTCTCCCAAGCCGTTTTCACGTATGAACTCTACATAGTGGGAGAGTTACCCTTTCACACATGTAGCAGACAGACGGAGATGCTCTGTGTCAGAGCTGGAACTGTTCCCTGTGGGTCAGGCACGTGGCGGTGCCAGCTTGGAGTGCGCAGGAGAACAGCACCTCCAGTAGATTGCCCAGACTTTGTAATAGGGGGCTGGCAGGATAAAGTCTGGGTACAGCTCCTTCAGGTAAAACATGTCTCTATACATTTTAACATGTACAGGGACAGGCCAAAACTCTGTAGACGGAACAGGAGTAAATACGCAGTCATGCTGTGTTGTGACATCTCAAACAAACTTGAAATTACCTGTTTTTCGAAGCTTAAATTTAGCCTGTGCACACTACATCAACCAAGGAAGGTTTGTTTTTCATTATTTGGGTTTTTTTTTTTAACAGCACTGAGAAGCAGGCAAAATGTACGTCATAAAACAAAGGGTCCTTCCAGTGCTTTTAACAAAGACCACAGTTCTATTGCATCTCCTCTGTATGTAAGTCTGCATGGTGAAGTAGTTCAGATTCAGATCAACAATGCAATACTAGAGATTGTGAAAACAGAACGACATTTTTCTGTGCTATACACTCTCACTGAAGTGGTACCCTCAGTGGCACATATTCATACCTTTATAGCACTTCTCCACTGGATAGTACCCACTTTACTCACCTCTATGGACTTGATACATGACTGTTTTCCTAGACCAAACACTAACTCGCTAACAGTTTACTCTTCACATTTATTCCCTACTCTGCTTTCTTGGAACCACGAGAGAACAGGAGACGAGGAACCAATTTTGCCTAATGTAATAAAAAAGAAAAAAGAGTAGAGTCAAGTACTAGACTAAGTATCATGCAGTGGAAAAGTGCCATTCATTTGGAAACACAAAATGAACCAAATAAGGTATTAATTGTTTCATTACATTCATAAATCTCATTTCTACTCCAGGCCTTTCATTTTGTTTTTTATTTAAAACAGACACTCGAAAAACACACGTTGGTAGGTGGATTGGCGACTCAATGTGTCACAGTGTGTGTGTTGCCCTGTGAAGGACTGGCGCCCCCTCCAGGGTGTGTTCCCACCTTGCGCTCAATGATTCCAGGTAGGCTCTGGACCCACCGCAACCCTGAACTGGATAAGGGTTACAGATAATGAATGAATGAATTTAAAACAGTTTTATTATGAAAAGTTAGAAATATCTTCCTTTTCTTCTAGAGAACAGAATTTAACCTACCTTCAGGGAATACAGTCGTACGCTAAGAGCACTGCTGTATCTTTAAAGGGACTTTTATACTCTCTTTATATCTTTAGTGAACAAATCTGTACCTGATAATGTACAGCATAGGATTCTCCATCGATCTAAAGAAGCAGTTCACTATGCAAAAGTCCTCCTTCGTGTCTGAAACCTTGTGGTTGCTTCTACAGAGTGATTTCCCTACATGTGAAGTGGTGCGTTAAATCAGAAATGTGTGTTAGAATCAGAGCGATGAAGCCAGTGGTCCGTGCCCAGAGCTAGAGTTTTTGAGTTCACTGTGTCGGATGTGGGTGGTCATGACTCGGTGATGAGATATTCACTGTTGAAAAACGATCACCGTATCTAAGCCAGAACTGTTTCTCAGTACCGTGTCAGTGGCTACAACTCAAAGCAGAAACATGTTATTACTGGCATTCAGGGCTAATGTATAAGTGCAGAAAGCATAATTTACATGTTTAGATGCCAATGCTGGTGTTGATGCTACTTAACATCATAATATTTTTACGTTATAGCTCCGAACGTTCTTAGGCACCCCTTTTAAATGACTGAGTTCAGGTACTAAGTTTGTATGATCATCATAAGAAAAGACAATGTTAAACACAACTTAACACAGTTGCTGAGCGTAAGTTTGCCCTGATGAATGCCGAGTGTTGGCTAGAGGGACATGAACTCGCCAGCTTTAGACCATGGAGTAGTGAAACTGTGTTGTTGAGAAGCTCTTCTCGATACATTACGAAGAGTTGTTTGTGATCAAGAACTAATCACCCCCACTGTATTAAGTGATCGATTACATTTTAATAGTGTTTTTGTGCACCCTATAGTTTTAATTCAAAAGTCAAACATCGTTCTGCACTTTTGGGTGTTTTATGGCGACTGTGGCATAGTATTAAAACGTGACAATTGTCAATTTCATGATTCGCCAACTTCGAAACCAAACGTTTGAACCAAAACTCATACGTACTTTAGGATACAATATTATCCTCAAGAACAGATCTAATCCATCTCATGCCTTTTTTTTTTACTGATTGAGCTCATAACGAGTGCAGCACCCAATACATTCTTCACTCACCGTTTTCAAACTACGTAACTTTTTGTTGAATAAAATGACAACACTATGTAGTTACCATTTAATGACAAAAGATAATGGAGAATATCTGAATTCGGAATTACATTTACATTACACACACAAAAAAGCTTTAAAACATAATCATACACCTCATATATAACGGCTTTAAGTGATGTATATTCTTTCAGAAATGTTCTAAAGTCTTTGCAGAAAAGTCAAAAGCGCTGCTGAAGCAAACTACCTATAAATACCCTAAAAGCAACCTTATACTGAAACACTAACTGAAACTGCAGATCAATGTGATTTTCCGTTTCTAGCCGTGAGCCAGTGACCATCCAGGAGTCTGATTAAGCAGCAGATCAGATCAGTGTATCAGGCATGAAATCTGAAAGGGTTGCATCCTCATGTCCGCCTGGAAGCAGGGAGTGTGTTTGGCCCTTTGTTTCCCCCTCCACAGTGGCCTACATGCCCCTCCCTCCTCTAGGGGGGCCATATGGCCTAAGATTACTCAAGCCCCCCATTTCAGATATTCCTAAATGCTGCATAGCAAGGCGTGCTACCACTGCACCACATTGTCCAGACTACTCTTTCTGAGGATGGGAATGTAAGGTTATAATGGTCCTTCACGCAAGAGCCTGGCAAAAGTTAGACGCTTATACAACACTTCATGGGTTCATGAAAGCAGGCAAATTAGCGAATAGGCCTTGATGCTAATTGCTGAAGCAATAGAGCAGACGGATAAACGGATGGAGCGTACATCAAAGAGGGTCATTTCAAACTCCAAGTAAACTCCACATGGTTTCTCTGTGCTTTCTTTCTGTGTAAACCATCACCAGTTTTATGTAATGCAGAGCTTTACTAACTTTTTTTTTAGGGAAATGATGGGAAACTGGCACAACAAATGTTCAGTGAACACAAGCCCTTTAGTTCTACATTCAATTTCTCAGCCCATATTTACATTGTAGGACTGATTGGTTTAAAACATGAACACTAACCTGTAAATCAACTTGGAGGTTCAACGCCTGTCTCCATGATCACTATTCGCAAAAGTTGGGAGGGCAACAAAAACAGGCCAAGGCTGCTGCCCATTCAAAAGCAGTTGAAACGCAAAGATGCAAAAACAAATCGGAAAAAAAGGTCTGATTTTGCACTGAAGTTATGAGGCTTGTGATTCCAACAGAAAATTAAAGCTTGCAGCCACCTAGCACTTCGCAAACTATACTTAACCCACTTCTTCTTCTACTTTCGGCTGCTCCCTCCCATCAGGGGTTGCCACAGTAGATCAACCACGAGCCGCACCGTTGATCTGGCACAGTTTTTACACCAGATGCCCTTCCTGACCCAACCCTCCATATTCATCTGGGCTTTGGGACTGGCGCTACAACGCAATACATTCCAGTGGCTAGGTACACACACTCACACCTATGAACAATCTTCGCCAATCCGCCTACCAACAGTGTTTTTGGACTGTGGAAGGAAACCGGATCACCCAGAGGAAACCCACACGGACACAGGGAAAACACACCACACTCCTCACAGACAGTCACCCGGAGAAAACCCACGAGCACACAGGGATAACACACCACACTCCTCACAGACAGTCACCCGGAGGAAACCCACGCAGACACAGGAAGAACACACCACACTCCTCACAGACAGTCACCCGGAGGAAACCCACGCAGACACAGGGAGAACACACCACACGCCTCACAGACAGTCACCCGGAGGAAACCCACGCAGACACAGGGAGAACACACCACACTCCTCACAGACAGTCACCCGGAGGAAACCCACGCAGACACAGGGAGAACACACCACACTCCTCACAGACAGTCACCCGGAGGAAACCCACGCAGACACATGGAGAACACACCACACTCCTCACAGACAGTCACCCAGAGGAAACCCACGCAGACACAGGGAGAACACACCACACTCCTCACATACAGTCACCCGGAGGAAACCCACGCAGACACAAACCCACAACCTCCAGGTCCCTAGAGCTGTGTGACTGCGACACTAACCTGCTGCACCTCGTCAGTAATGCAACTGTTAAACATAATTACAAAATGAATAATAATAATAAAATCCAACCCAGAATTATTAGTTAAATTATCAACATCAGCAGTGCAGCGTCTGCTGGAGATGGAGCATATGGCACTCAGCGTGGTGTGAATACATCCCTGGGGAATGATCCACTGAGCAAACTCAGTTTAAAAAACTGTGAAAACGGTTTGTGGCATATGTGTGTGTGTGTGTGTGTGTGTGTGTGTGTGGATCTTGATTTAAAGAGACAATTTCTTCACATTCAGACCCTCAATGAAACAGAAAAGATTGATGTTTAAAATAAAGTAATAAAAAAAGAGCATAGATGACTTAAAACTCCCTGAGGAGAGGTTTCCTGTGTGAGGACTGAGCAAAGCAAAGAGCGGTCATTTCCAGTTGAATATCAAGGTCTGCGGGGGGCAGCTGTGGGGAGGGGGGGGTATAAGAGCGGGGGACTCACATGTCAGAGGTGAGCCACTGTTGGAGGAAAGACGAGAAAAAAAAAGCCCTAATTCAGAAGAGTCCTCAATGAAAACAAAGCAGGGCACTTACCCTGGGCTCTCATATGGTAATCATGCCCCCATTAGGGGCACAATGCACAGAAGCTGCCACTGTGGTCATAAAAGTAATCTACAAGGGGCACTAAATCACGGCCCTTTTGTCCAACCCTGAGCAAGCCCTGATTTTAATTTTATTTGTTGTTTTATGATACATTTCCCAGAGCAGTACGGTGTTTTCAAGAAAGAATTATAAATATTAAAGCTGCCAAACTCTTTACAATAATAATTCCTATTAATCCCATCACATTGTGATCAATCGTAACTACAGTTGTAGCCATGAGAGACACAACGAGCCTCTTCAGAGTGGATTTATCACTGTCAATAATTCAGTAACATCGTTCTTATCCAACAAACTGGAGCTATTTCCTTATACAACAGCACAAGCTGGTCATTTAGGAACTGTTCTTTTGTTTTCCTTCACATTTACAGTTGTAGATGTGTGTTTGGGGGGTCTTTTCTAACAGGTTCCAACAAAACTGTTGCTCTACGTACTTTGTTGCAGTCCCTGCCTTGGAGCCCATGGGGTAGATGCCAAATAGTGATCCGGATTCTAATTTGCAACATTTCCATTAGCCCGTCTGTTAGCCGCAGAGATCTCATGGCTCCCACTGCTCTCTTCCAACACACACATTAGAAACAGCTCAGAGCACAGTGGTTGTGTTACATTCTAACAAAATAAAAGAGCAGGATCCAGTGTCTTCATTGTGGCACAACAGCAAAAATAACTTCTTTTAGTAAACGGCATGTTAAAACACGTGCCACAAAAAAGACCCTTTACGGCGGTTACAGGGATAAAACACAGTTAAAGCAGCAATATGTGGAATTTTTAATCTTTAAAAATCATTGTAAAGCTTACATGAGCTGTAGTAAGGAGAAGAGCGCCTCTACCATTACTAATCCAGGCTGAGCACTCCAGAAACTGCACTATGTAACTTTTGAATGATGGTAGGTAACCACATCCTGCTCCCTCCCCTTGATTTCAGGACTGCGCTTACGTTACTCTCTGCATTAATGAGGATATTAAAAGAAATATGAGTAGTAAGAGATAGAGTTCAGAGTCGTAGAGAAGCACAGACCTATCGGCCAGTCGAGTCACCATGTCACCATCAGGACCACCCAATGTTGTGCTGTGGAACGCGGGGCTGTGTTCTCAGGAGTGATGACCCAGGCTCAATCCAATGAGACCAGTGATCATCATAAAAAAAAGGTGCACTTTTATTTATAAATCATAAAAACAGCCTCCCGATGGGGATTTCCTCTTAAGCCGTAATGAAAACAATGGCCTCCATTGTTTTGAAATGATGCTCTGCTCCGCCACATGGGACACAATTCTTACAGAAATAGAACAATTCTTACAAAAGATCCTGAAAGAAAACAAATAACGCTGAGATGTGTTGGACTTCCCCTTGAGAACATATACTTCTCAAGCGGGGAGTGTGTGGGAAGACTGGGATAATGATAATGGATAATGTGATATGATTGCAGTGCTCACCACATGCAGAGCAGGGCACCAGGCGAGACGTCTATTCATAACATCAGCTGGGTTTTTCACAGAAACATCCGTTTGCTGGAAGTCTGGTCATTACTGTGTAGGTCAAAGAGCCAAACACACGTCAAAATAAAATGTGACCTTGCTTAAAGGAACACTAGGTCGTTTTTTAACCTTAATATTACAGCTTCAAAATCATTGTGATGCTCCACCGAGCTGTAACAGGAAGAACAGAGCTTCTGTATTTACTAATCTGGGCTCAGCACTGCAGAAACTGCACTGTGTAACTTTTAGAGGAGGGTAGGAAACCTTCAGTTCCCATGTTTCACAGCTTCACATTAAGCAAGGCCCTCGATCAGCAGCTCCAGAGTAACCAGTTACATCTCACGCTTTTCTGGAGCGAGCACATACACGGTCCACACTGAGTGCAGCTTTAAGCAGCAATTTAAACTCATTAAAGGTGGTGTCTACAACTTTTAAACAACGAGTGGAAGCCCTTCAAGTCTGAAAACAACAGGTGACAGAAAAGCTTCAGTCAAATCTTCACTGTGGGTGAATTTCTTGAAGCCTCCACCTCTGGTTTTTCCACCACGGAAGCATCCTCTTTCTTTTTTTAACAGATCTGGAAACAAGATTAATTCTAGACCATGCGTCTGGGTCCACAGCACGCTGACTCATCTCCGATTTCCGCCAGCAAATGCATTTTTGGAAATAAACGCTATATAAAATGCATTGTGGCATTTTCAGGATTGTCCAGTGGTGTCAAAGACTCTTTTATAGAGGGAGCTCCTCTTCGGACATGACTCTTTATTCTTTATATCCTTGTTATGAACATTTCATTCGTTGATTCGGTTTCCATAAACTCTTTGTCCTGATCAGGGTCACGGTGGGTCCAGGGCGTACCTGCAATCATTGGGCACAAGGCTGGAACACACTCTGTACATGTGATGGCACACACACACACACACACACACACTGTGAGAGGGCGCAGAGAGAACACACTAAATTCTTCACAGGCCTGAGGTTTAGATTAAACTCAGGAGCCTAGGACTCTGAAGACGAGTGACCGTGTCATTTCCTGTCGCCCCAATGTGCCACCTCTAAACATTTCATGTACTTTTAAAAACATTAGTTTTTCTCTTCTCACAGGTGGTTACAGGAGAGCTGTGATGAAGCATGTAACAAGCAAAAAAAACTAGTCACTGAGGCAGAAAACGCCAAAAGAAGAGTCCTGTTGTTTTTCAGACGTTTACAATTATCCTGCAGTTTCTTTCTACAGTAAACCTACCATCTGCGTCTTTCTCCAAGCAGCTGGAAAGTGACTGGCCGTGAGCGTGGGCGTGACAGCGTGGTCATTAATTTATTTACGCAGAGCAGGAAAAAGTTACTTAGGAAAGTGCATAGTGATGGTATTCAGAATTTCCAAAAAACACAATCACTGTGTAAACAAGGTGCTGAGGTAAATATGGGAAGAAAGAATAGCATTGAGACACTGAGTACAGAAGTGCAAAGCTCCTACAGAGAAACTGACCCATGCAGCCGTGTCTGATCACAGGGTCTGAGCTCCTGTGACTTCTGAGGCTACAGTTACATTTAGTAACTGAAAGTTGATTCCCATTCACCTGATTCATGATCATTTCTGTCCAATCAGTTACTAAAAATGGTTTTACCCAAATATTTCCCCCTCCCACTGCTTTTTCCTGATGGAGCTCAGAACCAAAGCAGTGATCAATAAATTCGTCTCACTTGCTATTATCAGGCTACTTAATATTGAGGTTATTTCTGGCTGAATGAAACAACAACTGTCCTTTTAATACTACACTACAGCTACCAGAACATGACAAAAGAGCAAGAGAATGTTTGAATTTTGAAATATAATAATGTCACTCGGGGCGGCACAGTGGCACAGCAGGTTAGTGTCGCAGTCACAGCTCCAGGGACCTGGAGGTTGTGGGTTCGAGTCCCACCCCGGGTGACTGTCTGTGAGGAGTGTGGTGTGTTCTCCCTGTGTCTGCGTGGGTTTCCTCCAGGTGGCTGTCTGTGAGGAGTGTGGTGTGTTCTCTCTGTGTCTGCATGGGTTTCCTCCGGGTGACTGTCTGTGAGGAGTGTGGTGTGTTCTCCCTGTGTTTGTGTGGGTTTCCTCCGGCTGACTGTCTGTGAGGAGTGTGGTGTGTTCTCCCTGTGTCTGTGTGGGTTTCCTCCGGGTGACTGTCTGTGAGGAGTGTGGTGTGTTCTTCCTGTGTCTGCGTGGGTTTCCTCCGGGTGACTGTCTGTGAGGAGTGTGGTGTGTTCCTTGTGCCCAATGATTCCAGGTAGGCTCTGGACCCACCGTGACCCTGAATTGGATAAGGGTTACAGATAATGAATGAATGAATTAACTATGTTACTCAAAATAACGCTTTTTTTGTTTGTTTTGTGGATTTTCTTTCCAGTATTTACAGAATTAAAGCCCCGTTAACTGTTGTTCCTCCTGCTAATTTCACAGACCTGAGAAGTCTTTGAAGGTTGGATTTGGTCAGCTCTGGAGCATTATGGTGCTTTTCCTCTGCATGACCCCTACTCAGCTCAGCTCTACTCAGCTTTTTTGCATTTTGTACCTGACGCCTTGAACTGGGTACATTTTTAAGTACCTGCCCAGCTTGCAGTGCCAAGCGAGCTGAGTAGGGAGTAAACTGAGGTGTTAACCTTGCAGAGTGCTGATTGGCCAGAGAGACCTGTCAGTCATGACGACATTAGCCATCACATTTGTTTGTATCTGACGCACGCATGCCGTGGTCTTTTGAAGAGGTTCAAACACCCCTTGGACAGTGAATTTGAATCACTTTATTGGCCACTGCACTCACACACAGAGTGTGTTATATGCATTTAACCCAATTTGTGCAGTGAAACACATTTAAACACACACCAATGAACACTAGGGGGCAGTGATCACACACATGCCTAGAGCAGTGGCCACGGCGCCCGGGGAGCAGTTGGGGGTTAAGTGCTTTGCTCAAGGGCACTTCAGTCATGACCTGCCGGCTCTGGGAATCGAACTGGCCACCTTCCGGCTACACGCCTAGTTCTTTAACCACCAGGCCATGGCTGCCCAACAACAAGAAAGGAAAAACTCTAAATGGTACGTCTGCCGTTGCTATGGTTTTCGTAGCCTGCTGTTCCTCTCATTTCAGTAGGGAGCTGTGGTACTGGAAAAAGTACCAGGATTCAAGAAGCCAGTAGAGCTGAGTAGGTACCATGCAGGGGATGAGCCCCATTAGTGTAGCACACCACTCCGACTCATCCCAAAGGTATTAGGTGAACCTTCATCAATTCAAAGAACACCACCTTCACGACCCCAGAGCTCAGTGATAGGTGGCTTTACACCGCTCTAGATGACATTTGGCACGGAGCACGCGACCCACGTGCCATCACCCCAGAGTATCCCATCTGACTGGTGAATGCTTTTCTATGGAGATAATCTAAAACAAGCTGTGCCGTGGTGGGATGCCTGAATTCGTTCAATTTAAGGGACGTCTACAAACCTTCTGCCTTAGAGTGTGGCCGGACGCATTGGGAATGTTGGAAAGCTGTTTGCAAATATTTAAATGGAGAATGAGACTGTCAAGATAAAATAAAGTTTACAGAAGTCTGTTTACTGTAAGATTCTGGTTTGGACGTAAGAGGTTTGGCCTGTAGCTCTCCATACGCTGTAAAAACCTGGCTACAGAGCTACAAATCTTGTACAGTTTACAGGGTTTATATACACGAGACAGACAGAGACAGAGAGAGAACACAGAGGCCAAAAAGCTAACTCTCCAAGTAGCAAGATGTTCATCATCTCCTCCTACAAACCATTATAGAGATGTGACAGAGGGCTGTTGCTAGTATCCCCTTATTACTGTCATACGAATCACATCTGCATTAAACTTGAATACAGCATGTTCCTTCAACACCTCTTGTGAAATCCAGGGTTTTAAACGACAGAGGGTCCTTCTAAACTACCAGGAAAACTTTACACCACGTGTTGGAACATTTCTGTAAGGAATTGATGGCCTTTGTCTGGATTGAAGGGATTGGTGCCTTGGGTTTATGACGTCAGAAAACCTGGCTGGCACAGAAATGATCAGTCACTGTGCTGAGTCATCCATAAAGACCAATGCTTTTAGCTTGAAATGTAAGTTAAAGCAACACTAAGTCGTTTTTTTACTTTAAAACAACAGCTTCAAAATCATTGTGATGCTTCACTGAGCTATAATAAGGAGAACAGAGCCTCTGTGGCTGCTACTTTGAGCTCAGCACTGCCGAAACTGCACTATGTAATTTTTGGAGGAGGGTAGGAATCAGCCCGGCCCTGCCCCTTGATTTTAGAACAGTGCTGTAAAAGTGAATCACACTTCAGAGCCGTGGAGTAAAATGTAGTGTTGCTTTAAATACTAATAAATATGAATTTTTCAAGCTATTTTTTACAAGAACAGAATTGTTGATAGATAGCTTTTTCATGGAAGTGACGAGAAGTAAACATATGTTTAACTGCTCAGAAGAGAAAGTACAAAGCCTGGGCACATCCCGTCATAATAAAAAATTAAGACGTGGGAACGAATTAGTAACGCGTACGAACGAATTAATATAGCGTATGAGTGACTTAATAAGGAGCACCAGCTTGCTGTTGCCTCCTATTTATGCCTGGTTCTCTGTAGTTTTGTGGATCAGTAAGCTGTTTCTACCAGACCTGAGTGAGTGGAGTGTGGAGGAAAACACAAAGGCAGCGGCACAGTCAAAAGTAACAGTTCCAATCAGAGAGTCTTTGCTTTATTTCAAACACAAAAGCCAAAGGTTAAAGTTGAAATCCGCTCAGAGCTGAGAGAGAAGCGACCGAAGACTCACCTGTGTGTTTCTGTCCACGTAGTGTCCACTGAGCCCAAACAAACCGAGACAGAGGTGGTCTCCGAGGAACGCCGTTAATCCACTCACAGAAGTGAGGGCGAAGGGGTTTTGAGCCAAACGCCGTGTTTTTCTTTTTTTCTGAAAGTTCCTTTAAGTCACAGGGCAGTCATTTCTCTTCTCAGACTCTTCTCTCCATTCCCGCAGAGTCTCTTTCTCTTCTCCGGTCTTCTCTCTGTAAACATACCCTACTCTTCCACAAAGAGCCCAACTTCTCTCTTCAGTGAGAGGATGCAGAAGCGGAGCTCCAGCTCACTCTCTCTCACACACACACACACGTTTACACACAGTGTGTGCCATTTGGTGGCCAGTGGAGGGAGGAGCTCGTCTGCTCCAATGACGTCACTGCCCTGTTCCAATCAGAAGCGAGCCTGGATGTAAACTCGACATAAGCCCGTGAAATGACAGTAAACAGCCATTTAGTGACGTCTCAACAAAGACATGTATATATGATTTATCCTCTCCTAATAACACTTAGTATCTCATATTTAAGACGTAGTATCTCATACTAACACATGCTAAATCATAGCAGGATCTAAATTAAATTAGTATCTCATATTAACACCTTTTTTTTCAAACGGGGCTTCTCATATTAGCACTTAGTATCTCATTATAACTTTTAAATTCATATTTAACACTGAGTATCTCATAATAAAACCTAGTATACCATATTTAAGATATAGGATCTCATTATCACTTTATAATTCATATTTAAGACATGGGTTCTCATTAACACTTATTATCTCATATTTAATAGTAACAAAATCAGACTTAGCATGTCATAATAACACTGTTTTCGTAAATCATATTTAATATTTGATATTATATTTAACATTTAGTATCTTGTATTATCAGTATCTCATATTTAACATAGTATTGTATCATTAACACTTACTTTTTCATAGTTAACACCTGCTTATTTTACACTGTGTATCTTATATTTAAAATGTAGTAGCACTTTGCATCTCATATCTAAGATGTAGTACACGTGAGGCGTGTTCCTTCTGAAATGTGACCTTGTGCAGCTACCACCTCTGGCCTTTTGGAAAGGGCTGATTATATTTCGTAACAGTTCTGTGAATATTTGATTGCACTCAGCCACATAAACATGAGTTTAGTCAGGAGCTGATGTTGGACGATTAGTTCTGAATGACAGGTATTTTTAATCGAGTTCTATCACTCCACTGAACACTGCGCCATTGAACCGCAGCCCACTGCTGGGTGGTGGTAATACCCCTCTGTCCCACATGAGGCACTTGGTGCTATGACCTTAGGCTCATGTGTAACTGCTCCAGAGCTTCCCATTTCAACTTTTGCTTTATTACAAAGATGATTCAAACAGTGTGTGCACACCTGAACATCTGTGTCTACAGTCAGTGAACCATAAAGTAGATAATTATGAGGGGTTTCTCCATACATTTCAACGGATAGTGTGTGGGTAAATAAAATGAACACAAGCACAAGGCTTTAATTGTGATGGAGAATACAGTCCTTGACATGTTTCACTCTTGTACACATTAAACATTGGAAAAGCATTTCCCTGGGAATCCCCTGCATCTCGATCTGCCTGGACATGATGGAGCTGAGTGAAAGGTACATTTGAAAACACAGAACACCCGCCATTCATGAACTTGATATGTTCAAGCTCAGAATATTCACTGTAGATGTGATAGGGAATCACTGGAACTGGTTCCATTGGCTACTGCAGTATTAGAAGTTAATATTAGAAGTTTAATACCAGTGATAAAATTCCAAAACCATCCACAAATGTCTGCACATGGCTTAGTCTTGAAAAACCCTCAGGGAACATTTCGCAGCCAATCACAGACCACACGGATTAGACAGGGTCCTAGGTGCTTGTACATCTTTTGTCAGTGCAGGGCTGAGGCTTTATACGGATACTATCACTATCTATATCTATATGAGACTTAAAGTTTTTCACTGAGACTCATTTATCTCTAAAAAAGGATAATACAGTATGTTACCAGATGAGAAAGAATTAGAAGTCATTCCGAGAGTCTTCTCTCACTGATAAGGGTCCCGTATTCTTTCATTCATTCAGTCATTCATTGATTGTCTAAATCCCACATGTCTTCTAATAATAAATAATAAAAGTTAAAGGGTCAGTATCTTGGCGGCACGGTGGTGCTGCAGGTTAGTGGTACAGTCACACAGCTCCAGGGACCTGGAGGTTGTGGGTTTGAGTCCCGCTCCGGGTGACTGTCTGTGAGGAGCGTGGTGTGTTCTCTCTGTGTCTGCGTGGGTTTCCTCCGGGTGACTGTCTGTGAGGAGTGTGGTGTGTCCTCCCTGTGTCTGCGTGGGTTTCCTCCAGGTGACTGTCTGTGAGGAGTGTGGTGTGTCCTCCCTGTGTCTGTGTGGGTTTCCTCCGGGTGACTGTCTGTGAGGAGTGTGGTGTGTTCTTCCTGTGTCTGTGTGGGATTCCTTCGGGTGACTGTCTGTGAGGAGTGTGGTGTGTTTTCCCTGTGTCCGCGTGGGTTTCCTCCAGGTGACTGTCTGTGAGGAGTGTGGTGTGTCCTCCCTGTGTCTGCGTGGGTTTCCTCTGGGTGACTGTCTGTGAGGAGTGTGGTGTGTTTTCCCTGTGTCTGCGTGGGTTTCCTCCAGGTGACTGTCTGTGAGGAGTGTGGTGTGTCCTCCCTGTGTCTGTGTGGGTTTCCTCCGGGTGACTGTCTGTGAGGAGTGTGGTGTGTTCTTCCTGTGTCTGTGTGGGATTCCTTCGGGTGACTGTCTGTGAGGAGTGTGGTGTGTTCTTCCTGTGTCTGTGTGGGTTTCCTCCGGGTGACTGTCTGTGAGGAGTGTGGTGTGTCCTCCCTGTGTCTGCGTGGGTTTCCTTCGGGTGACTGTCTGTGAGGAGTGTGGTGTGTTCTTCCTGTGTCTGTGTGGGATTCCTCCAGGTGACTGTCTGTGAGGAGTGTGGTGTGTCCTCCCTGTGTCTGCGTGGGTTTCCTCTGGGTGACTGTCTGTGAGGAGTGTGGTGTGTTCTCTCTGTCTGCGTGGGTTTCAGATTAGCCATAACATTAAAACAGTCCATCAGCTCCACTGACTCTTCAGAAGCACTATGTAGTTCTAATGTTACAGACTGTAGTCCGTGTGTCCACCTTGTAGATGTAAAGTCAGAGACAGTAGCTCGTCCTCACGGTGCAGAAAATGATCCACTGCACAATGATCCACAATGACCTGCTCTGTAGTGGTCTTCTGGGTCCCTGAAAATTTAAGGTGAGGTTGAAAGTGAGCTAAAAAAAAAACCCTTGTGGAGTAACAGATGGACGAGAGTGTGTAATTGTAGAACTGCAAAGCGCATTAGTGGAGCTGAGAAATGGATTGTAGAAACACAGGGGTCATATTAATGCTTGGGCTGCTCTGTATATGAACGGCAGTTCTGCTATCATTTTTCTGCTTATTTTTCATTCATGCAATAAATAGAAGTGTGAGTCATCTGTGAACACTGTGCTCATCCTTTGGCTTAGCGCAGAGGTAAACTTCACACTTCTTTGTGTTTCCATTTCACTTGGATGCAGACGTGTATCTGTGAGCCATCTGCTGAGCAGATGTCGAGCGGGTCATGTTCGACCTGTCAGAACAGCGCGGGAATAAAAATTGAAAGAACTCCTCCTGTTCTTATGAGGGATTCTGAGAAATCTCCGGAGCCAGGAACCAGGTGATGTTCTGTAATCTGCAGAGGACCTTAACTGGGCCTGGTACAGAACCTCTCCATCTGGCCACAGCCTCTGATTGGGTAGGCATCTGTCATGGTCATCAATCTGTGGACATTTCTTCTGAAACCAAATGTATTAACAGGGTATTAATAGGCTACACTGACAGCCCCTATTCACGTAACACTGGAACACTGCTGTGAAGATTTGATTGCATTCAGACACAAACATTAGTGAGGTTAGGACTTTCCCAGAGGTGCTAGATGGAGCTCTATCACTCTCTCGGTGCAGGTTTGCTCCATAGACATATGCTAAGAATTTTTATACCGCCCCCTAGCCCATGTTTGTCATTAAAGCAAAAAATAAAATTTAATATTTTTGTTTGTGGGCTCCCCCTACAGTTCCAGAGTGTAATTCACATTTACAGCGCAGACCTACAATCAATAAGGAGAGGGGTGTAACTTCCTCTATAAGTTACATATGGCAATTTCCACTTCATGGTTTCTACTCGGCTCTACTGAGCCCTTTTTTGCCTTTCCATTGGGTAAATTTGGTTGTGGTACCTGCTCACTACTGGTTCCAAGTGAGCCAAATAGGGACTAAACATGGCGTGTAAACCTTGCAGAGCGCTGACTGGCCCGAGAGACTTGTCAATGATGATGATGATGATGTAATGCAGACATACAGCACCAACATCGATCTATTACAAGAACACTACTAATTTTTCTTTTTTTTTTTTTGCTCCTGGGGCACCCCCTAGTGTAATTAAAATGTACAGCACTCTACTAAAATAAATAGGGAGGGGGGTCTCTATTCGCCATATTCACTGCTCATAAATAGTGTCTACACACGTTGGGACGCAGTGTAAGATCAGATTTCTCTTGGCTTTCTGGTAATCTTTGCCTCTCTGCCTTGTGCCTCAGGCCTAACCGCAGCCAGGCAGTGGCGGGGAGAGTGGATCAGTGAGACAGCCACGTGGGTCAGTTCATTCAACACTAACAACTTCCAGGTGTGTGGCAGAGCTCCATGCAGAAGAAAGCATTGGCTGGCAGCACACTTTCACAACCGGCTGCAGCTAGTGCCCACAGAGCCCAGACGCAGCCAGGGCACAGGGACAAAACTGCCGGCAAATTACTGACACAATGTTCAGTTGATTTTGACAAGGAGGACTACACAGCGAGCCAACGTCTGAACACCACAATATGCAAATCCACTGATGGTAAGCAGGTTCGGGCCAGTGCTTGGACGGGAGACCTCCAAGGAAAGCTTAGGTGACTGCTGGAAGTGTTGCTGATGGGCACTCTCCCTGTGGTCTGTGTGGATCCCAATGCCTGGGTGCACTGACAGGGACACTACACTGAACAGTTGGTGCTGTCCTTCAGATTAGATGTAAATCCGAGGTCCTGACTCTGAGGTAATTTAAAACTACAAGGAATTGCTGAAGTGATTTCCCAATAACGTGAGACTTCCGTTAAGGGGTGAACTTTGCTTACACAACCCCTGTTAAAGAACTGATTACAAAATACAACACATGGAGTCACAGTAAATGTAGATATGAAATTGCTGAACCTAAGACAGACAGAGGGAGAACACACCACACTCCTCACAGACAGTCATCTGGAGGAAACCCACACAGAGATGGGGAGAACACACCACACTCCTCACAGACAGTCACCTGGAGGAAACCCACGCAGACACAGAGAGAACACACCACACTCCTCACAGTCACCCGGAGGAAATCCACGCAGACACAGGCTGAACACACCACTCTCCTCACAGACAGTCACCTGGAGGAAACCCACACAGACAGAGGGAGAACACACCACACTCCTTACAGACAGTCCCCCGGAGGAAACCCACGCAGACACTGGGAGAACACACCACACTCCTCACAGACAGTCCCCAGGAGCAAACCCACGCAGACACAGAGAGAACACACCACACTCCTCACAGACAGTCCCCCGGAGGAAACCCACACAGACACAGGGAGAACACACCACACTCCTCACAGACAGTCCCCAGGAGCAAACCCACGCAGACAGAGGGAGAACACACCACACTCCTTACAGACAGTCACCTGGAGGAAACCCACGCAGACACAGAGAGAACACACCACACTCCTCACAGTCACCCGGAGGAAACCCACGCAGACACAGAGAGAACACACCACACTCACTGACAGTCACCAGAGCGGGACTCGAACCCACAACCTCCAGGACGCTGGAGCTGTGCGACTGTGACACTAACCTGCAGCTATATATAACTATAACATATATTACGTTTCCATTTTGCCGTGGCCTAATGCTTAGAGGGCATGCTTGGAACTGAAGGGTCACTTGTTGCAACAGGAAAGTTGGGGGCGGGGGAAGTGAAGGAACAGCACTGATCAAGGCGCCTACTTTCCAACTACCCCGAGTACTGGGATGGCTGCCAGCTGCTTTGGGTGTGTGCTCACTTCCCCTAGTGAACTACTGTGTGTGTGTATTGGTGTGTTTACTAACACAGGTGAGTTAAATGCAGAGGGGCCTATTTGTTGTACGCTGTGTAATGGCAATAAAAGCACATTTACATTTGTGTTAAAAAGCAAACCACAAAAACAAGCAAACCGGCTGCTTCGGCTTGAAGATCGGCCATAAAACAACAAAGGTGATGGTAACTGATATGGCGAATTATTACCTTTGGAGTCTACATAAATCCATCCAGATATAAATACATAGGGGGAGGGCAAAAGCATGCCTTACGTAAACACATCTCACACAAAAATAAATGACAGATGAATGAGTTTTGAGGCACTTCTGATACCTTAGTTTATTTGGTAAGAAGAACGTGTACAGATTATGGGTCCCTTCATTGTGACGTCTACAGCTACACATGATTTCAGTTTTCTTTTCCCAAAACCTTTGCTATGCACAGGGACAGGAGGATCTAGCTACTGCGAGGCAAGCATTACACATAAACCAACAAATCAAAGTAAAGAAACAATGGAGAAGCAAGCAAATCAATGCCGTGAAGATGAGTAAAAACCAATAAATCGACGACAGAATTTTTAAAAATGTCATGCAACATGGACTTTGAAAGAAAAAAGAAAAAGTGATGGCTAGTCAAATGCATCCTCAGTAGACTCTGATCGCACAAATAAAAAGCGTTCCAAGTGTTGCCTCCGCTCACACACACGATGCAAGCATGAAAGCAGACGTTTGCTACTTAGCAAGGAAGCCGTGTAAATAATAAAAGAAGTTATGTACAGAAAAAGCCGGAATGTGATGTTAACGCATTCTCCAAATGCCACGCCTCCTTTCACACCTTCCAAACCAACGGAAAAATAACACACAAAACAAACACCAGACAAATTCACAAGAGTTAACCACACGAGGAAACTGTGCGTGAGTCACATTTGATTAAAACGGTCTTTTGAGATTTTATTTTTCATTATTCATTAATCAAATTTCAACAGAGGAATACATAAAGAACTCGGGGAGAAGTAGCAAAAATGTTATATAGGTCACCTCTTTCCACAATCAAATATGCATCAACTCAACTTCTTATTCTCGTCACCTGCCGTTTAGACTCCTCTCCGAGGTCCTACAAAACCTTAGAGTCTGAAAACATGACGAACGTAACGCAGATCTACAGACTTTAACAGATGGGTGGAGCTCCTGTCTGAAGGAAGACAGTGTTGTTAAGGTAATCAGTGTGCGGAGGGCGCTCCCGTGTGGAACCACCAACATTTGCACATGAAAGTGAAACAGAATTCCCTTCTTCGCAGAACGCCAGTAAAAGGATGGAAAATAAATGAAAAGCCTACGTCCCTCACGTTCTCCTTAGGGCTGTAAATCAAACAAGGTTCACCTCTAAGCGCCAAAGCATTAAGGTTTAGTTTTTACTTCACTTGATTATTCGTGAACGCCATGCCGTCACATCGAGGACTAGCTACAGTACGTGTTGTAACTTGGAGGTTACCAAGTCCTGTAACCAACTTCAGGCACATAGAAGTACAGAACTGGGGCTGTTTGACCTTACTGTAGGGAAGCTGTAGAGTAACAGCAGTGAAGTGGGGAAATCAATTCAAGGCCATTGAAAAGCAAAGAGGGTGAAAGGGTCTGAGAGGTAGAGCTCAACGGTGTTTAGTGAGGTGTTCATGGAGAGCAGAAGATAAACCTGTAATGCTACTGTTCACAAACAAAACCTCAGGGAGAAGGCTGTTCTGTCGGAACTGGTCCATCGTTGGGAACAATTCATGAAGACGACACATTGTACCACATCTCCCTTGGTTTATTATTTTCATTAACCTTCGGACAGAACCCCACGAGCCTGGTTCCTTCAAAACGTAAATCCCTTCGCCTCTCAGATGGATGCTTCATGAGTGAGCAAAGACATGGAAGTGTAGTACTGTGACTTTAACTGAAAAGGGCCATTACTGCCATTAAACTGATAAAGCTGCAGGACTGCAGCTAAACTGTGTTCCCAAATGGGAGTATTCAGTTTCACAGGATCTCCAATTTTCTCCATCGCTGGGCCAAACTGAGACCATCAAAACTGGTTATGGAACAGTGATCTTGAAACCATTCAGCGCACACACTTGAGTTTTTCTTCTCCGTCACAGTCTCACCGTACGCAGACTCCAGTTTTCTTGGTGAACAGTTCTCAGGGAGGGTGTGTTTCTCTCTCTTGACGTTGTACAACACAAATTCTCAAACTCTGGGGATGTGAAGTTGATTCAAACAATAATAATAATAAACGACATTTTCAATAAAAATGGGCAGAACTGTATCTTAGTTACCACTCCCTGCATTTCTGCACTAATATAAAGAGAACCCAACTCATGGCACCACTCAGGGTAGTCTTTTCTCATTAAGAGTAAGGAAATAAATCAAAGAGCCCACTTGTCCAGATACGCAGAGGATAAAGATTGCTCCTGCAGTACATGTTCAGACAGACAGCTCAGACTGAGAAGAAGCCCCATGCATTCAACCGAACAAATAAAAATGAAAGCAAAAAGAATTAGGGAGATATATATATATTAAAAAAAAAGAAAAAGAAAAAGAAAAAAAAAAGAAAAAAAAAAAAAAAATCAACAACGGGACACGCCTTCCTTGGCCCCCACCAAGACTGTGAGCAATGCAATGACAGGTCTTGCACAGAACGCAGAAGGGAAGCAAGTTATCAGCAAGGGAAGGGGGACGAGGAGGAGGAGGAGGGGGAAAAGAAAAAGAAACGGAGACAGTTCTGCAGAGTTATCGTCTATATCTGATACACGGGAACAACCCTTTCTGCATTTGTTTCAGTAACCAGTCAAAAAGTCATTGTTTTCCGTTGTTATTTTCATTTCACTTTTGTTAGTGCTTTCCCAGCTCTACTCTCCTCATTTGGTGAAGGCGGCCACCACGGCCCAGAGCAGCTCGTTGGCGTTGGCCTTCATGCTCTCGCCCTCGGGCTCCAGGTCCAAGAGCTGCCGTACCCTCTTCATGGCCAGGTCGTACTGGTCGTCCAGCAGCGGGGCGAAAGCGTTCTCCAGCACGTCCGAAGAGTGGGCCAGGAAGATGAGGGCCAGCAGGCGTTTATCCATGCGGTGAGGGTCGTTCACCCACTTGTCCAGAACGGCCTCCTGCACCTTCTTGATGAGTCGCTGCTTGATGTTGTTGTTGGTCAGTGGGTGCGTGGTCATGTCAAAGAGGAGGAAGTTCTGTTTCTCTGTGGTGAGCACGCCTTTCTCCACTAAGTTCTTTGCCAGACGCTCACGCACGTTCCGCAGCTGATAGTGGAGCTTCAGCGGGTTCCACGTCTCACCTTTGGGAAAATCAGAACCACAATCAGTTCATTTGGCGTCCACACTGAACAAGCACAAGAACACAATTTACGATCGAGAGCCCAGTTAAACGTGGATGGGGCGTATAAAGCCCAAAAATTCATGCACATGTTTGAAGCTTTATATTAGCCCTAAAAGGTAGGTTCAGCGTAACAGGATGTTTTTGCATCCAAACGATAATTGTCCGAGAGCACAGCAGTGAAGAGCCGTTTTTGCTCGCTTCTTTTTTCTTCTCCATTCTTGTTTACTCTATTTTTACGCTGTGCTCTTATTTGTCCAAGCTCCTTTTATCTGTTATACCTCATTTAACCTCGTCTTCACACTCTTACGTAAATGAGGGTCCAGCGCCGTGATTGGAGAAGCTCAGATGAGGAGGCGGGACAATTCTAAAATGTCTGCACTCGATGTAAGATGCAGTACAAAAATCAGACTGGCTTGTTTTATCTAATGTTTTCAGACCACTAAAAAGAAAGACTGGGTGGACTTGTTTCACAGTTTGTAGGTTGGTGGGCTCCAGATTCCTAAATTGATGTGCGTAGGAGTTTTTTCATATCACATACTCTGTGATTTTTTCAATATTTTTAAAGCTGTATGAGCAGATGAAACTAGCCTTTTCCAAACCGTTTGGTACCATTTTCATGTGATATACATCCAATACAATTTGCTTGACAACTTAAAATAATATAAACTGTTTATAACTATTTTATTGAATAAAAATAAATAAAAAAATCATCAGGAGAGATATTTCTTTGATTAAAACACTGTGGGTTTACTGCCATTCATGGGTTCTGCTCTAATCCTGAGCAGATTTTTAAAACACTTTTTTTTTTAAACAAAGATGGCAGCTCCTTCTCCCAGACTCTTTGATCTCAGTCTCTGACCCTTTAGCTCCCCACACTGAGCAACTTCCTGCTGAGCTCATAGCCTCTGTGTCTGCCAGGACTGGACCTTTAAATCAGCAGCTTGGATAAGAGCAAGTCTGAATCTGGCTCTTCATTCTTAATTCTTCCCATACCACGTTGTGATTAAAAAGGTGAACATATTAATAAACTCTGGATGTGGCAGGGCTTTTGAGTATGTGCTTCATTGCATTAAAAAAAAAAAAAAAAAAAAAAAAAAAAAAAAAAAAAAAAAACCAAGCTAGAGCTGGACGATACGGGCAAAATTTATATCACGATATATTCCTTCATCGATATCGATATGAACAATAAAAAAAAGCCACAGAAAAACTGCCAGGAACTGAAAGCACCTTCAAACAACACCCTCTGGGCTTTGTCAATAATAATATTTTTAAAGTAACTTTAAAGCTGACAGCAGCTCCTTGTAATGACCATCAGTCAGTGACAGATGCTGTAAAAAATGTGCATTAAAATATTGAAAATGTTTATAAAATCCCATTATTGTTATTGAAACATTTTATATTGCGATGTATATTGATATTGAATTATTGTCCAGCCCTAATACAGTACGTGCAACAAGGAAAAATTAGATATTGTGGAACTCTGCTTCACAATACATTATTAAGAAGTGTAAATCTTTAATTTATTATTAAAATAAACCTATAACAAAATTGGGTTCCACTTCCAAAAACCTACAACCACTTTTCAGTGCAAAAGGCCGACAGTCGTGAGAACAATCCTCAGTCCAAGTTATGACGATAACAATAACGTTCTCACCACTAAGGAGTTCAATCCAACTCTGTACAGTCTCTGGGGGCTGGGTCTCTTTAATGTGTTTCAAAGCCTCGTCCAACAGCACGTCTCCGGTTGGAGCATCAGATTTACATATGACCTGTAAAAACAAAATAAAAATACAACGATAATTCACTTCTTAAAAGAACGCCCACCCTTATTTGCTTTGTCCTGTTCATGGCATGTGCATTTTTCTCGTAGGCAATTATTGTACGAACGATATTGAGGTATAACTGTAAACACCATTTAACTTTACTCTCGACTAGGTGTGGGCGATATGGCCCTAAAACAATATCATGATACGTCAGGTCTCTTAGGCAATCACTATATTATCGGTGATATGTAAAAAAACACTGAGAATAATTTTATTCATTTCAAGAACACACTACTACAACAAAAATTTTATAGCAACGTGAATTATATTAAATTAATAATAGACTTAATTTCTTCTTTCTTTTAGTTACATTTTATTTTAGTACAAATCTAACAATTTCAAACTGGAGAAATAACAACAAATAAATGTGTAAACATTTGCTTATTTTATGAGCAACCGTAACTTTCCAAGATTCTGACACTGTATAAAAATATTTAGAACATTGCTATTTAACATGACTGAAGTCACTCCTCTCATGGAGGAAATTCTGAACACAAATTTCCACTGTACATGTCGCTGTGCCTAAATGACTCACGTAATGAATGTACGCCATATTACCTGTATCTGCAGGACGTCATTACGTAAATCTTACGCATTATATTACTACGATAATCATAATATTAATTTTATTTATTCAATAGACTATAACCTAATGAGCAAAGAACGTAGTACTTTATAAACGCTCTGTATGGAAAGCCCATGAGCCCATAAAAATCAAACATTGCCCTCTTGTGTCTGAGCAGTGCATAGAACTAAATTATTCCATTTATTAGAGTAGTCAAATTTTGGAATGCCAAATTCCTGTAGAAATGAGGGTCCCTCTTCTACCCAGAATGCTGAATCAGGTGTGTTTAATAAGGGAGAATGCTAAAGGCTGAAGGGCTGTGGTCTGTTCATCCGAAGAGATAGAGCTGCATCTAGTATTTTCAGAATGAACCGAAATGCTGTTTCTAATAATCCAACCTCAGAAGCTGACATTACTTATGCTCTTGTGGTTGTGTGCAATCAATCTCCACAGTTGAATATTCTAACATCTACTTTAGAGCCTTTACAGAAGTGTAGAAGCTGTTGACTTTGAATGACTCATGTCTCATTCGACGTGTCTCATTCACTCATCTTCCTTATAATCCCTTCATAAAGATCAGGGTCACATCGGGTCAGGAGTTCACCTGGAAACATTGGGCGCAAGACAGGAACACACCGGTCCATCACAGGGGTATCACACACTCATCGAGTCTGTGGACAATCTAAATCATCCAATCGGCCTACTAACATGTCTGGACTGTGGGAGAACACAGGAGCACACAGAAAATCCCACACAAGAAGAACACACTAATTTCCTCACAGGCAATGGGACACAGACCCAAGTCGGGGATCGAAACTACAACCCCAGGATCCAGGGGCCACTTGCACAAAACACGTCCAAGTTTCTTTAAAATAAAATCGGTTGCACAAACCCCCCCCCCCCAACCCTTTTCCTTAAAGTTTTTTTTCCCCATATCTTTGTCTTATCCCTTAAGGAACGCCTTAAAGTTCGTTGAACATGTCTGAGTTTATGGCGATAAACAAACAGGGAGAACCCACTGGATACGCTTAATGATGAACAGTTCATTTTAAATGACAGATTTGATCGGCAGTCAATCCATGATTTGTTTCCTCACGCTAGTTTCCTCAGCTGAGCTCTTCCTGCTGCGATGCAGCTAATGATTGCTCTCCGATTTTATGCTACGGGATCCTTTCTCGTCAGTAATAGGCGAGGTATGTCATGTCAATAAAAATTTTTGCACTGATATATGTTTACAACAATCTCAAATTAGTAAAAAAATACATGTAGCGTTACTAAAAATAAAGAAATACAGTGGTAACAGTAATAAAAAGAAATAATAAAGTTTTAAGTGGTTACATATCGAAGACGTGATGACTGGCTGGAGCAGTAACATAGGCACTGGCTGTATGACGGGAGGTGGGGGTGGGGGGGTGGAATAACGAAGAGTAGGTGGTGAATGTGGGGAGACGAAGCGTAGATACGGATTAACTTAGCACGAATTTCGATGTCTGCTATTTACACTAATGCTAAATTGCTAAAGCTACAATTTGCTAATCTTAAAAGCTCACTCAAGTCTGGGCGCTGGGAGACTCGCCTATTGGGGTCAGTGGCCATTTCCAGCCGCCGGCTCGGGTTCGTTTCTAGAGTCATGGTTCGTTGGTGGAGGCAAAAAATATTCAAATGCCTTGTTTGTATCTTGGAAAGTTCGTTAGTAGAGGTTCCACTGTACTAGCTTTTCCTGCTCTGACCAATTTGTCTTGTTTTTTCTTCCATTTTTCCTGGAAGTGCAGTAAATCCCTTACCACACTTCCTTTCTTAAGGAAATCTTTTAAGGGACTCTGTGCAACACCCATAAGTAAATCCCTCAGCGATGGAGAAGTGAAGCCTTAAGTGTCATATTTAAGGGGAAAACTTAAGGTGTTTCGTGCAGTGCCGCAGGCACCGTCTGGCAGTGACTCTACCAGTGTGATATACAACTGATTACAAATATTCATCTTCTTCATAAAATCATTTCCTTGTGTGAGCTCTGAACTCTAGAAATGCCTCCGTTCATCTTGAGAGGTCATCTGCTGACAAACCACTTTCACAGATGAGAGTCTGCACAGGGGGAATTTTCCAGAGTTTTGTATCTGTTCTATACTCACACTTTTACTGACAATGTCAGGCCAAGGTCCTTCCAGCACTCTACTATTAAACCAGAACTCCCTTTACCTCCAATCAGAAACATCTCAGGAACTTACTGTACTGTTAACCAACCCTTAACGGATAATGGCAGGAACTACATTAGTTGTGAGGTTGGTGTGAATAGAAGTGAACAGGACAAGGCGAGAGAAGGAAAGGCATCTAGAGCGTGCTGGACACAGGCCGAGGACACAAGCTGCTTCATGTTTACAGTGAGTTGGCTGTCTGGCAATAAACACAGTCCCACCTTCCTGGCGAGCAGGCTTTTTCTTCTCATGCCACAGGCCTCCAGCTGCAGCCTCCCCCGTAAAGCCAGCTCAATGAGCATGCAACCTCTCAGTCCTGATGAAATGCAGTCATTCCAGAAGGAAGTGTAGCCCTAAGCAGAGAGACAGAGAAAATACATCAGAAAACAGTGTAAGAAACACACACACACACACACACACATATATGTTATATATATATTTATTAGTGCTGTTCCATATCGAACTGTTTGCAATAATGTCGTCATAATTTTTAAACACACACAGGGAGAACACACCACACTCCTCACAGAGAGCCACCCGGAGGAAACCCACGCAGACACAGGGAGAACACACCACACTCCTCACAGACAGTCACCCGGAGGAAACCCACACAGACACAGGGAGAACACACCACACTCCTCACAGACAGTCACCTGGAGGAAACCCACGCAGACACAGAGAGAACACACCACGCTCCTCACAGACAGTCACGCGAAGGAAACCCACGCAGACACAGGGAGAACACACCACACGCCTCACAGATAGTCACCCAGAGGAAACCCACGCAGACACAGGGAGAACACATCACGCTTCTCAAAGACAGTCACCCGAAGCGGGAATCGAACCAACAACCTCCAGGCCCCTGGAGCTGTGTGACTGCGACACTACCTGCTGCAGCACCGTGCCACCTTACATACATTTAATATAATTAATATACATGTTTTTTGTCGTAATAGTGTGTACTTAAAACTAATAAAAAGAGAGAGAGAATGTTTTACTGACTACTTCATAAACGTGGCTCCTATTCAAGCCAGAAAAACTAGAGAAACAGTGAGGCACACATACACATCTCACAACATAGGTCACTTGGACTTCATGTTTAGTCATAAGAAGCTAGCCACGTTTATTGATATTACGATGCCATCAGCAATGGGGTGAATGAGT
Organism: Hoplias malabaricus; assembly: GCF_029633855.1. Taxonomy (NCBI): domain Eukaryota; kingdom Metazoa; phylum Chordata; class Actinopteri; order Characiformes; family Erythrinidae; genus Hoplias; species Hoplias malabaricus. The sequence continues at coordinate 24,498,184 of NC_089819.1, forward strand.
TGGGTAAAATTGTAGTTATTTTCTAATTAAGGCACAGTCCTGTTTTCACAAACAGAAACACAGACATGGCTTTAAATTTGAACGCTAAATGTAGGGTGTCCGACTGTGTTTTAGTGAAGGTCATGTACACAGCAGAGTGTCTGGTTGCCTACAACAAACCTCTCTCTCTTATAGAAGCTAAATGTCCAAATTTAATACTAATTACATTGTTCTTGATGTTGCAGCCTAGAATTAAACCAGCAGCTCACATGATTTTAAAACTGCACTCTTTCAAAGTAAACACAGCTGATCTTTCAGCCTTTATCTAAAGCTCGAATTAAACTTAAACTGGTCATTAGCATCGGTTTTATTTCAGTAAACCATTTTATTTTCATTAAGATTTTATGGGTTCTAACATTTTAATATTAGGGCCTTTTAAACCTGCACTTTTAGTGCTATTAAACCAAACCCTGGTTCATTTTCACCCTTGACTTGTGCACGAGAAAAAAAAGGAATCACACTCCAAAACAACTGTACTGAGACCATCGAGAGGAGGTGGTCTCGGTCTAGTCCCAAACTTATGCAGCAGATCTGAGCTAAACGGCTTCGGTGTATTGGCCACAGCAGAGCAGGTACATGGAGAACTGGTTAAAGTTTAGCTGCTAACCATAGAACTAGCACAGAAACATGCACTAGACCAGAACACAGGTGTTTCTTCCTGTGTTCACTTTCCTGGTCCTGCCTCAGTCAGATCTGACCAATCGGTGGAGGACATTCTCAGTTTGTGGTGATGCATTGTGGCGTACTGCTTCCTGTGTGAAAACCGACCAAACAAGGGGAAAATTCTCAAAGAGATTTATGAACTGATTCAGACCTAAGCCCTAAGGCTATAAAAGGACCAAACCATTAATGAGTAATCTACAAGATAAGTGGGTTATGACGGAAGCGATAATAAACATAACATGAACATAAACAGATAACAACCCCTCTTTCCAGATGATTGTTTCTTTGTGGGCATTTTTTGTTTCTGCGTTTTGCTGCAAATGAACTGTCCTCTGGGAACACAGCAATACAGTTACACTTACAATCGTTCTGCAAACAGAACAGCATTAGAAGAAATAATGTTTCCAAAGCCCTTTTTCATGTCTAATGCCACCGGTTTCCAGCGCTACAACTGCGATGTCATGTTTACCAGCGAGCTTAGTGTGCGGTAGTCTTCTTTAACAAGGCTACTTTTGTGAAGGCCAAGCGACCTACTCCAGAAAAAAGCTACTGTGGAACAACAAGCTTCTTTCAAGGCCATGGCACCGCTGCGGACCCTTCACACATACAGTGGAGCTTTAGGAGGAGATGGAGGGCACTTTAATGAGAGGATTATCTGCTCCCGAGGCCATGATGCCACTCTAAAATGTGTTTAGTTTAAAAAGAGATGTCAACAACAGTTTTATTTATCATTCATTAGCTATTAGACTAATGGCAAATCAGAGTAAACAGCTGGATTTTGATGACTTCTAGACATGAGGAAATGACATTCCTGGTGTTTGTGTTAAAGTCTAAACACAACAACACATTTAAAAACAGAACCTCAGTGCATGTGCATGTTTATTTAGGGACCTGGGGGTATTGCACAAATCAGGATTTCTCTATGAAAGTGTCAAACAAATAAATACAGTGGAGTTTGAGTTCCTAACTTGTGTTTATTGATCGTCAGAAAACATGTTATTTCTTACTAATTCAAGGAATAAGGTTTAAAAGACCGTTGGTCCCCCCCCCCCAAACGGTGTTGGGAAACTCTAATAGGCGTCTTGCCTGTGACGTAGATGGTGGACAACAACTCTAGAAGCTGCACTTAATTTAATGCAAAATCAGGAAAAGGTGTGTTGTTTTTGGCTGCAATCATTCAATGTACAGTGGGACATCTGTGCACAAATGGCCCAAAGATCCCAAAATATCCAGAAAATGGACTAAATTGTTCAATGGTCCACTTTAAACGGGCACTTTGGAAAGGACCATCCGCACACTCCGTTATCTGTAGCTCATTTCACTGGCGCTTTTCCAACAATATGGGCATGTAAGGACACCAACGAAAGGTGTTCAAGAGCCTCTGTAACATGGAGGTAAACAGGGTAAGGACACTCACTTCGCCTGTTTTAGTTGGTGTTAGTTAACGTTAGCTTGACTTGCTAAACTCGGTGGCTCAGATTATACTCGGCTACATAGCTTTATAGGAGGTTTATAGTGTCGGATGAATTCGAGTTCGACTTCGATCACATTTACAAGAATAACGGTACCTCTAAATTTGAGTTTAGCTTATTGCAAGGCTATTGTCATGAATAGTGTTGGTTATTTAGCTAGCTGTTTTACCGCGGCGTTGTTCAGCTGTTGTCCACCAGTGACGTCACGGTTGCATTTAATTTTTCTTCTTAGAATAGTATGAGGAGACAGAGCAGCTAGACTTGCCCTCTGAATTAGATATGGTAAAAAATTTGTCAAAAGTAAATAAAATAAAATGAAATCAGAAAAGACCACTGGGACACACTGCAAGTTATGAAAATTAAAAAAGGCCACCTTAAGCTTGTGCATGGAACTCACCATCAGCCATGATGATATAGTAGAGTAGCGACATTGTTTAAACTCTTTCATGCCACAGAGGAATTATATTATAATTATATTCTTATAGGGCTGTGGTTATCTCCAATATTTGAATATTTTACACCAAGAATTTGAATGCTCACTCTAGTAGGTAGATTAGCCCTACACTAAAAAAAAACACCTAAATGTAACATGCATACATCATCTTCATCACTTCAACAGCAAAAGGATAATAAAACATGTGCCTGTTATTTTTTTTTTATATTTTGGGTGAGGTCAGGACACTGCAAGGTAAAAGTGTCCTTCTTGTTTCTTCATCCAGAGGCCAGTTCATATGGACTGTGAAACAGCCGGTATGCAAATTAGCCCCTCCAAATCTGAGGACATGGTAATCGCCCAGATAAGGACTGAATAGAGGAGAGAACAATGTCAATTGGAGGAGTTAATGTATCTTGTGCCTCTTTCGCACACAAACTCCTTAGAACTTCTAGAGAACTTCTGGAAGGTCGGGTCCATAGATGTCCCGGAGTGGTCTTTTACACGTGCAGTGGGAGCTTTTCTGTGTCTGGCGCACTGTTGCAGTGGAGGGAAAAAAACACACATGCTTTAGGCGTGGGTGTTGTGTGTGGTCACATTCACAGATACATCTCCTCCAGGTAGACTCCAGAACGTTTCTGGATTACCGTGCATGTGTGAAAAGGGCGCTGTGGTCTCCTTCACGAGTGATGTAACAGGGATTGTCCAATCAACCTTAGCTTAGGTACAGTGGCTACAGTAATACTGTTTCTTCACCACACTGTAGCGACGAAGAGGGAGCTGAGCAATAAAACAACGCTCTCGGTTTACCTAATGATCCCTGTCCAAACCCTCACCTATGGTCATGCACTTTGGGTAATGACAGAAAGAGCGAGACTGTTGATAGAAGCTTTTTCCATTGGATTGCTGGGCTCAATTTCCTGATCTGTGAGAAACTCAGTAGAAACACTGCTCTTTTACATTGAGAAGAGCCAGGTGAAGTGGTTCAGGCATTTGATAATGACGCCTCTGGCACGGCCAACTAGGTGGTGGCCCCAAGGCAGACCTAGGACCCCGATGAAGGGGCTATATCTCCAGACTGACCTGAGAATGCCTGGATCAGTGTTTAAATAACTTTACTATAACCCTGTGATACATTGTACAGCTCAAGGAGAAGTGTGTCATGTTTTGACTGTCTCCATCTTCAATGTAACCCTGTATCAGCAGAGAGTAGATTTTAAGGACAAATATGAATCAGTTTACAGTATCTTTTTACACAGATTACACGCTCATAAGCACAACATTCACATTGAGAGTTTGTACCCCTTTTGCAACAGTAACAGTTACTAATAATTTGGGAAGAATTTACATTTCTGTGAGAAAGTAATTGCATTCAGTCCTAAGTATGTGAGGGAGCTCAGGTGCAGATGGAAGACAAGTACCTCATCACAAAAGCCACTCCAACTAAAATACTGCATTTAAATACATCACTACAGAATGTAGTTCTTGAACTCCACGACTTAGAAAGGGGTGATGGGGACGGAGGACAACAGCTGTGGGTTTCACCATACACTTGATCTTAAAATTTTTTTTTAAATCAGGTCTATTTTGTCCATTAATAAGTCCAAATGTTTTAAAGGTTTTAATGAAATCTTTGCTGGACTATTTTGAATTGTTGGACGAGTAAAACATTTAAAGTCAAGGTTTAACTTATACAGGGGGTCCTCGACTTACAACGTTGATCCGTTCCTACGTCGCGTCATAAACCGATTTTCGGTGTAAGTCAGAACATACGTACATACTGTACGTAAATATCATACTGTAAGCACTGATCTTATCCTAACACCTATCCTCCTCGGTCCCGAGCCGCGTATTCCTCCGCCGCGCCGCACACACCAAACACGAAGCTCACGTTACGACGTTTACGACGCAAAACCACTTAAGTCGAAACAAGGCTTTATACAGTAAATGGGAGATGTGTCGTAACCACAAAACATCGTAATTCTGGACTGACGTAACCCGAGGACCTCCTGTACTGTATTTTGTAATTGAGTCGGTCTGTAAGTTCTACCTCTTATGGGTTGTACCTCAATGAGCTGTTACAACCACTTCAATGTGTCAATGTCTTTCAACAAAACATGTATCCACTTTGAATTTGAAAAGGAGTTAACAACTGGATGAAGAGTAAAACTTCTGTTGTTATTCCAACAAAAGGCTTTATGCCTTTATGTTTGTAGTTCACTTCCCTTAAAGTAATACAATGTAAGAATTAGCTTTATCTTCTGAGCACCCCCTACCTGCTGCTGAGTGTAATTCATGCTACAGTTTCACCCTCGCTCGCTTACTTAAACACAACCAGCACTCTCTCACAAACAAACACCTCTCTCACTCTCTCACTCACTTATTGAGAGAAGTTTAAAAAAAGTATAGGACGGCTCTGAGCGCCGGCTAATTTTGAGCCAGGGGAATGTGTGTAATTGAATAAAATAATGTTGTAACTTCAGTTATTTAATCCACACAGCAACCGGCAAAAAAAAGCACTTACCATATTCAACGTCTAATGTGAAAAAGTGGCATGTCCATACCAGGAATACTGAGATAGATACTTCTTGTAGCATTGCAACCATCCACCTGGGAGCTATGAGCTAAAACGTTACCCATTTCTCACGAGAGTCCCCCACCCCATGATTCAGAAGTTGCTTAGTGCAGTAAACCAGAAGAGGACCTACTGTAGCTGCCACAGAGGCTCTATTCGCCCTATTACAGCTCTGTGAAACATTACAATCAGAAGCTGTAAGTGTTCCTTTAAAAGGCTACGCACCACCTAATGGAGTGCCCTGAAGACTTCACGTGAGGACTTGATAGACATGAATTTAACGGACAAAACCCAAAGTTGCTCCAGACATTTCACAAAGTTCCTGCATCACTGCTGGACCACTGTGAAGATTACGATGATCACATGGGAATCAGATGAAGAGTGTGGATCAGCAGTGACCATAGGGGAGACTATAGATCATAAAAATGCAATTGCACCAAGAGAACACTGCAGAACAACCCAGTGGTCAGAACTGGGAATTCCCGTTGTTAAGTTAACCTAAGTTTTGATTAAATAAACATGCAAACTAAAATAAACTACACGCAGCATGTCTTTAAATGTAGCCATCTTCACAACGAAGAGTTGTTGTCCAACATCTACATCTCACACGTCATTAAGGACAGATACTGAAGACAGTGGTGAGGCTTGAAGTCTGCGCTTTAAAAAATGATTTCCTACGATTCATGGATGTATTTAACACCAAAACAAAAGATGTAAACAAAATGGCACTGACCTTATGACATTCTACTAGTGACAATAAACAGGACATATTCAACTAACCCTCTGTATTTTGTCTTAAATTAAGTTACCAAACAGTCACTATAGATTTCCTGTTATGCAAAGCAATAAGAAAATTGTTCCCACACAACTGTGGGTGGCATTACCATACACTTCATGATTGTAATGATGTTGTAACGGCTTTAAATAGGTCTCAGTTGACTTTCCCCATCTAAAAACCACCCAATCTATATTAACAGAATTTGAGCTCATGAAGTGTAAGACAAACAAACAAACAAACACACAGAAGACATCTCAATCCGTGGATAATCCTTGTAGAAGTCTTTTGGTCAGTTCTATGTTCGTATTTTAAACATGAGTTTGAACAGCAGTGGCAAGTAGACCACACCAAAAGAAAAAATGCGAACAAACGACTGTTTTAACCCAACCAAACCTCCCAAATGTAAACACGCACTAAACTAAATAAACATAGCTGTAATTTAAATAGGTTATTACACATGAAACCACCATTTCTGCAATCCATTTCTACGTGGATCATTATATTAAACTAACACAACTAAAGCTCGACAGACGTAACTCGACTGAAAACATCGTCTTACACGCTCTGTGTAAATCCACGCAAGTTTCTGGAAGATGAAGTTGCTTGTTTAAGAGGCAAGTCAAACCCATCTTGTTTAAGGCGAGGCAAAGTGTAATAAAAGGGAAATGCAGGTCTCTGTTTGAAAAGGGTTGGTTATTTAACCTTTGTCCTGTTCAGATTACCATGCCTTACTTTGATCACTCTCTCTGGCATCGATTCGCAGAACCAGGATATTACTCTCAGGTACAGTATTTAACCCCAGCTTTCTGACAGCCAGTGTAACCTTTTAACAGTGTTTAGCTGAACACCATGCCACTTGCTGATAAAGTACAAAACACTCACATGCACAGATTTGCGCTCAAGGACCCTAACTGGCATTTCAGGTTTTAGTAAGGAAAGACTGAATAAAGGGTGAATAAAAACAAGTGTGTAAGACTCAGGAACAATGTGCTTTTATAAGAATTTTAACGCAAATTCTGAGAAGAAAATATAAACAGGATCAAATTCATTATCTGTTACCCTTATCCAGTTCAGGGTCGCAGTGGGTCCAGAGCCTACCTAGAATCATTGGGCGCAAGGCAGGAATACACCCTGGAAGGGGCGCCAGTCCTACACAGGGCAACACACACTCACACATTCACTCACACACTCACACCTACGGACACTTTTGAGTCGCCAATCCACCTACCAACGTGTGTTTTTGGACTGTGGGAGGAAACCGGAGCACCCGGACGAAACCCACGCAGACACAGAGAGAACACACCACACTCCTCACAGACAGTCACCCGGAAGAAACCCACGCGGACACGGGGAGAACACACCAACTCCTCACAGACAGTCACCCGGAGCGGGAATCCAACCCACAACCTCCAGGTCCCTGGAGCTGTGTGACTGCGACAGTAACCTGCTGCGCCACCGTGCCGCCCAACAGGATCAAATTGTCTTATGTAATATTTGAAGCCTCTGGAGTCAATTGTTTAGTGGCCAGGGAAAGAGGAAAGAAAAAAATAAATAAAACCCACAAAAGCAGCAAATTCCTTTACACAGATAAAAGGCATGTAGTGATATTCCAAAATCTACAAGAGTACATCCAAACTAATGAGATGTATACGGTCTCAAAGTGAAACCTAAATTTACATTAACGTTGGATTTACTCAATTAATTTACCTACAATTCCTCATATGAAAATGCATTTCCAACTTGAGTTTATTTAATAATAATTGGCTGTGCACTTCCTCTTATAGTTATTGTGTATTGTTCTTGTTTTAAAAGTGAGCAATGGGTCCTTGTAAGGGTTAGTCATTGTTTTTTCGGAATACCTGCATAAGTCAAAGGTTGAGATGTAAATTAAGCCATTAAGAGCACTGTGGCGATGATTAATTAAATGTACAGAAACTCACTGATGTCTTTAAAGTAGTGGTCAAAGGAACCAGAAGTGTGGCCGTGTACAACATAACTGTAGCCAGTTTATTTATAATATAAACTAGACTACCAGTAAACATACACATCCACTGAACTTCACAAGCAATACTGATTATTGGTTAAAAGGTAGTACATCATGAACTTTTTTTTGTCTAGATCTTATGTCTCACAAAAAGTCTCAGACATTACTCTTTCTATAAATTGTGCTGTTTCAGTAGAAACTAATGTCTGAATGCCTCTGTTCTCATCTGAAAAACTGAATTGTGATGGACTGGAACCCGATGTGGGGTGTTTTTCTGCCTTGCGCCCCAATGACTGTGAGTAAGTGCTGGACCCACCATGACCCTGATCAGGATGAGGCATACAGACGATGACCAGATTAATACATGAACTGTGCAGGTTTATACAGTGTAATTCACTTTTAAGCACAAAGTATCCTATAATAATGTCTCTTGATATGAGCCTAAACTGTTCTGAGTTCAGATAAGTTAAGGACACAAGTGTTAACGTCTCTTTTAAAGCGCACTTGTGTCCTTAAATCATCTGAACTCAGAACAGTTTAGGCTCATATCAAGAGACGGTTGACTCTGAATACTAACGTGAGAAAGGCTCATCAGAAAACGAGGACGTGACTGGCTTTATTCCAACACAAATGCACTAATACCGATCAAATATAAAGGTTTATTTTAACTTTGAGTGTTAAAAATGAGTGTTCCTCGGCAAACAGCTGACAATTATGGCGTTTCGGGAAACAGCTGACTTTTTTTTTTTATCAGATACATTTTTACGTAATCGATGGTTTTCCCTAATTTAAATATAAACAGTCAAACTAAACTACTCGAGGCTGATAGTAGAATTGGTACCGTTAAGGATTTCACTAAAAAATAAACAACAACATAAGAACCTGCTGTTTAGGCCAAAGTTAGCCGGAAAGGAGTTAGCCTAGCGCTGCAATTCCCCAATCCACCTTAAGTAGTGCGGCGGTTCAAATACAACTTAACTTCGGCTTCTGCACGAACTGACAACTATAAACAAAACTGCGCCTTATATCCCCAACTGAGCTACCTAGCGATAAGTCTGTTGCATTTAAGGTGGACTGGATAATTAGATTAAGCTTAATAATGGATACAAATTGACGAGTTAAACATATAGCTAGCGTACTACAGCCAGAGTGAGTCCTGTCCGCTGTGACTTCAGCTCCTTTAGCAAACGTAGCCAAAATCCTGAAGTGCAAGAATGACGCTACTGTAGCTTTTAAGGTGGAACGAAAAATCCGTTCCTCACAGGAAGCTAATCTCAATCTAATATAAAATCTTTAATATAGACAAAAACGAAATTTTGACTTAGGCTTTCTAACCATAAACCCGCAACCTTTAATCCGTAAAATCCCGAGGAGGCAAATTGGAACGGCTAACATTGACTGCATTTAAGGTGGACTGGATCATTAGAATAGGGAGTCAGGTTCAGCATAAATAACACCGAAAACAACTCATGATGCCGTAAAAGCACAGACTTTATAATCTATTTTTAGGAAATCATATAATCTGGCTTCAAAAATCCTACGGCGCTAGAGTGAATCGGTTACTGCAGTTAAGGTGGACCGGAATGTTGGGACGCTACAGGAGGCTATCTTATCGTTAACTCGTCGTATAACCTTACAAAACACAAACACAGGCATAAATATTTAAGTTTAACCTCTCTGTCTTTGAGGCCCAGCAGCAGAACTTCTTCCATGAGAGTAAGCCGCGTTTCTTTGGAGTCTGCGGCGTCGTCGTCTTCCTGGTCTTCACGGCGGGGCTCGTGGTCGTCCTCCCCGACCGGGCCCTTCTCCCGCTCGGCCGCCGCGGCGCCTCGCCTCTGCACCAGGCCTGAGCTCCGCTGGGTCAACGAAGACATGGCGAGCTGCGAACAAACACACACGAAACAGCACCTCCGAGCCCGCTCTCGCCTCCTTTACTTGGCCCCGAACATACAGAACCACACTGGTCTAATCGGAGCCAAACGCCAGAACCTCCAGGGAACAAACACACGGCGCTGAAATCTCTACCCGACAGCCGTTAATACCTCACCGAGCCCCGGGCAACATCTAACATGGCGGCCGCGGCTTGCGTCAGCACTGAATGTGGATGTGGCATCGTCCAGCCTTTCTCAGGTGAAGAGGAGGCTCGCAAACAAACAGGAAAATGGGAATGATTCAGGGTTTGTTTGTGTTTATGGACACTGTATCTGCAAAGACTTTGTCTTCACACTAAAATCAATCTAAATAGACGAGAATAAACAGGAATAAAGAGCCCGTATCCTGGAAAAGTTACCCCCCCGAGTTATACTTTTTTTTTTGTAAACATTGTACAAAATGCGGTGTAGGCTCCATATGATTTATTTGTTTGAACAATACACTTATATTCCGTTTAAACCCAATTACACTGAAAAATGTAAACAGTATTAAAGGGCATATATCATGGAAATAAAGTTATTACACTTAAATGCAGTGTGCTGTAGGCTTGGGTATATTCATTCATGTTCATGTTATGGTAAAAATTAGGCGTATTTAATACTACTGCTTTCATTTAAAAAGAAAACATCTTAAAGACAGCTGATTTAATAACTGAATGATTTTTAAATTAAAAGGAATGATTTAAGAATATATTTATTTAATGCACACCACACCATTAAAAGGTTATGCCAAAGTTAGTGGAAATGAGTACATCCTTTTCAAACACGTATAAATCAATGCTCATATACCTCTATGTATCATTAGGTTGCCATGGGCGTCAAGAAATACATCCACTAGAGGGAGTCAAGCTTCTTTTAGCAACAAATATGGCGATGGTGGAGGAGGTGGTGACAATGTAAAGTTACTTACTACAAAAAAAAGGTGGTCTGAGAGGCCAATTAAAACAATGCAGCATGTGGATGGAGAACTGTTTTCACTTATTGTACCAATAGTTGTGTTTGTTTGAACTACTGACTGTTTCATCTGTATCCATATGCTTCCAGAGAACGTTCATTCATTCATTATCTGTAATCCTTATCCAGTTCACTCACACCTACAGACACTTTTGAGTCGCCAATCCACCTACCAACGTGTGTTTTTTGGACTGCAGGAGGAAACCAGAGCACCCGGAGGAAACCCACGCAGACACAGAGAGAACACACCCCATTCCTCACACAGTCACCCGGAGGAAACCCACGCAGACACAGAGAGAACACACCACATTCCTCACACACAGTCACCCGGAGGAAACCCACACAGACACAGAGAGAACACACCACATTCCTCACACACAGTCACCCGGAGGAAACCCACGCAGACACAGGGAGAACACACCACACTCCTCACAGTCACCCGGAGCAGGAATCGAACCACAACTGCGACACTACCTGCTGCGCCACCGTGCCGCCCCCTTTCAGAGAACATGCAAAAAATTAATGTGTCTATAACCTAGGTAATAAATTTCCCTTAAAATTACAACTTCAAAAGCATTGTGATGATCCACTGACCCCAGCTAGTGTCTCTCTTCCTGCGAAGATGGAACACTCATTGGTATGATGAAGCTCCGTGTATGATGTAAGATTATCCTCCGCACTAGCAGCTAGAGCGCTCAGTGCCACTAAACCCCTGACCACATTCCAGTGGCTAGGTACACACACACATCTATCTACATCTACTGCATCTATCATACTTTTTTCTTCTGAAAGTATAGCAAAAAGCAGTGAGGCTACTAGGTGGTTGTTCCCATCCTCTGAAGAGAATCAGCCTGCACTTTGAGCTACCTGGTCTGCCTTTCTCTCAGCTAAGCGTCTTCTCTTCTTTTAAGAAGGGGAGGATGTATGCCCCAGACCCATAAGTTTGTTGACAAAATGTTCACACATTCAATCAAAGATTTTCTGCAATGACTTTTCTATCGCATCCAGGCAGTTTGGGTGCATAATTTTCTTTACATAAAAAGCATGAGATGTTCTTCTTCTCACCCACTCAAGGGCACTAAAAAGACCCCTTATAAACCAGGGGGTTCACGCAGTTCACGTGGAGGCTGTTGTGCATACACAGTCCATCTCTGGGTGTTTACAACCGTTACCAAGTGTTACAGGCTGCAATTTGATGTGAAACCCCCACCCTTCCAGGGACTCATTACTTTTCAGATTCAAAGGGATTCAGCACTTGTTCTAGAGACAGAAATTTCCACTCTTTTGAGCAAAAATGCAATCCAAAGTATCCTATTTTGGAATAAAAAGGGAAATACATTTTTTAAAAAAAGGGAAAGATACTTATTCATTCCGAATGTCCACCCCCATAGATTTGTGTCTGGATTTCATCCTGGAGACTGGTTCACCACACAGTCGTTGTACAGGACCCCTACTTTCAAATAAGCATTTACTCATTCATTCATTGTCTGTAACCCTTATCCAGTTCAGGGTCGAGGTGGGTCCAGAGCCTACCTGGAATCATTGGGCGCAAGGCGGGAATACACCCTGGAGTGTGGTGTGTTCTCCCTGTGTCTGCATGGGTTTCCTCCGGGTGACTGTCTGTGAGGAGTGTGGTGTGTTCTCCCTGTGTCTGTGTGGGTTTCTTCCGGGTGACTGTCTGTGAGGAGCGTGGTGTGTTCTCCCTGTGTCTGTGTGGGTTTCTTCCGGGTGACTGTCTGTGAGGAGCGTGGTGTGTTCTCTCTGTGTCTGCGTGGGTTTCCTCCGGGTGACTGTCTGTGAGGAGTGTGGTGTGTTCTCTCTGTGTCTGCGTGGGTTTCCTCCGAGTGACTGTCTGTGAGGAGTGTGGTGTGTTCTCCCTGTGTCTGCGTGGGTTTCCTCCGAGTGATTGTCTGTGAGGAGTGTGGTGTGTTCTCTCTGTGTCTGCGTGGGTTTCCTCCGGGTGACTGTCTGTGAGGAGTGTGGTGTGTTCTCCCTGTGTCTGCGCGGGTTTCCTCCGGATGACTGTCTGTGAGGAGTGCGGTGTGTTCTCCCTGTGTCTGCGTGGGTTTCCTCCGGGTGACTGCCTGTGAGGAGTGTGGTGTGTTCTCCCTGTGTCTGTGTGGGTTTCCTCCGGGTGTTCCGGTTTCCTCCCACAGTCCAAAAACACACGTTGGTAGGTGGATTGGCGAGTGTCCGTAGGTGTGAGTGTGTGACAGGGGTAGACAATCTTATCAGAACACACCTGATCTCACTCCCATAATTAGTTGGTCTCAGTACAACAACAGAACATGGGACCCCCTGGGTGGTTGGAACAACAACCTGCAGCCACACCGACCCTCTAGAGAGACACAGAGGAAGATCAGGTTTGACCAGTCTCGTCCTGGACTTTGTCTGCCGAGTTTGCTGCCCTCTGGGGACAGGGTGGTCTTGTTTCATCGTGTGTGGGTTGGGCAACTCCAGACACCAAGGTTAATGTGCAGAGGGGATATATTTGTGCCTCTTAAATAATGCAATAAGCAGCAGGTGCCTTCAGTAGGCGATGGTTAGTCTTAGTTACAGTGCTGTTATTGGATATTCTTCTTTTCTGCAATGTTTATTTATACTGACTGTCAGCGTTATTGTTTTGTCATCTGTAAACTGCTATATAGGGGGTGGTGAGTAATAAGCAGGATGTTGTTTATAGCCCCAGTGTGAAATAACGGCAAACGACAGTCCAGAGTTGAGCAGCTTATCGCCTGTGTGTGTGTATGTGTGTTGAAGCTCCTCCCACAGTTGGAAAGACAGTTCTAATGTTCTTGGTGGTGGTGACTGTAGAGTAACCCAGCTCTTTATGCTCTGGATAAAAGCAACAATAGGTTTTAGTATTACCTTAAAATTACAGTTTCGAAAATCACTGTCGTGCTCCACAGACCTGTAATAGTCAGGATAGACCCTCTGTCACTGCTACTCCAGGCTCAGCACTGCAGAAACTGCACTATGTCATTTTCGGAGAAGGGCTGGGAACCACCCACCTTCCCTTTTGATCTCAGGACAATGCTGTAATAATAAATGACACTCTCCAACAGTAGGGGGAGCCCAGGAGCACTCTTAGATAAACGAACCGATTCAGAAAGAGTTTAAATAAATCTCCTAGAAGTCTAATCTCGGTCTAATCAGATCACAGGTCTGATCAATGACCAGCCACCAGTCTGTGGTGATTATAAAGGTCCCCATGGTTGGATGTGGCCCAGATCAAGGCCAGAATACTTCTATTGTTCAATATAAAGGCAATGTAGAGAGGAGGATAACTTTGTCATCCGTTTAAAAACTTTCTGGAAATTACACCTGAGGAAATGGAAACATATTTTTGTTAAGAAACTGCAGTGACGATTTTCGACACTAGGTGATAGCAAAGATCCACAGTCTGATCTCACTGAGAAACATCATCATCATCATCATTATTTTCTTCTCCGCTTCTCCATTTCAGGCCCGCGGTTCACTGAGAAAGTGTTCTAGAAAAACTTGGCTGCTCTGTGTCTGAAGATGGAAGCAAATGTCTGAGCAGTTAAAAACAAAACGTCTGATTAATTAAACCCCTACAAACTTAAAACGGAAACGCGCAGTCGACGGCTCATTTCACTCATTAAACTTGCTGTTACGGGTCTTGTATGTCTGTGTTCTTCTTTTTCTTTTCTTCTTTTTCTTGCTATCCCTCCCTGTCATTAGGTGGCGCTGTGGAGCTCTCGGTATTGCTGGGTGCTGAGAAGGTGTTTCCTGTGTTTGCCTATAAAGAAGCAGGAAGCTGAAGATGGTCACGCCCCTTTTTCCAATTGTGGATTGCCATGTGGCGTGAAGCTCGGTGATTGCTTTGTCTCTGTGTGAGAACCGTGTAGATCTGTGTTTCCTGTTGTTTGTTAGTTGTGTTCTGTTTATTAATTTTCTTGATCACCTGTGCCGGAAGAGGGTAAGCGCCTCTTGAATTTGTCTATTTTCTCCTGGTTCATTGATAGATAGAGTGTCAGATATATTCACTGTCACTGATTTGTTTGAGTAGCCAGGATAGTGTTGGGGTTGGAGTCAGTGTTGGGTTTTGTTTGTTATTTTGGCAGTGGCTTTTGTTTGCTGTTGTTATAAGATTTGATTGACACTTGATATTCACTGGAGGGTCTCTTTAAAAACTCTAACATGTTCCTCACAGAAAAGCTGAGACCTGAACATCTGAAGGATTCAAAAACACACAGAGATTAAAGGAATAAATCAAAACGAATTTAACTCATGAGCTTGGTATTGATAGTAAACATTGATACAGATTCAAAAACACAGAAATGCAAGATTAAAAGTGGAATGTAAAGCCTTCAAAAGTGTCACAGACTTCACAAAGATGACAGATTTAATCAATTACGTTCAATAAATATCATCTAAAACCCAAAACTGGAATGGTTAGAGCGCTTTGAAAATCACACGCCCGAATCCCGCGATCTTAACGTGAAGAAGAAACAAGAAACGACAGAAGAATGAGTTAAAACAATTCTGAGGAAAAAGACTGTTCGTTTAGTTCTGGGGAAAAAAGAAAGAAATATGAACAATCTTCATTTCTCAAACAAACCTACTTCCTTGATTTGAACTGATTTAGAAAGCCCTCGATCTAACGCTGATTTCGTAGACTACAGTAGCCATTAGGAACAGGCTCTCCATCGTGTAAATGGTGTTAGGAAGAAAAGGAAAACTTAAACAAGGTTTTAGAGCTTTTGCCGTTGATCAAACAATATCTATCTATCATTCATTCATTGCTCTGTGGTTCCAGGTCTTACCCAGAATCATTTGGCACAGAGCAGGAACACGCCCTGGACAGAGCACCACACACTCACCATGTCATTCTCACATACACACACACCTGTGGAACATCTCACACATATGACACATGTGCACACACAACAGACAACAGTTTTATACACTCACCCAGTAACACACACACAGTTTTATACACTCGCTCAGTAATACACACACACAACAGTTTTATACACTCACATACATACACACACAACAGACAACAGTTTTATACTCACCCAGTAACACACACACACAGTTTTATACACTCGCTCAGTAATACACACACACACACAGTTTTATACACTCACCCAGTAACACACACACACACACAGTTTTATACACTCGCTCAGTAATACACACACACAACAGTTTTATACACTCACATACATACACACACAACAGACAACAGTTTTATACTCACCCAGTAACACACACACACAGTTTTATACACTTGCTCAGTAATACACACACACACAGTTTTATACACTCACCCAGTAACACACACACACAGTTTTATACACTCACCCAGTAACACACACAGTTTTATACACTCACCCAGTAACACACACACACAGTTTTACACTTGCTCAGTAATACATACACACACACAACAGACAACAGTTTTATACACTCACCCAGTAACACACACACACAGTTTTATACACTCGCTCAGTAATACACACACACAAGTTTTATACACTCACATACACACACACACACAACAGACAACAGTTTTATACTCACCCAGTAACACACACACAGTTTTATACACTTGCTCAGTAATACACACACACACACACAACAGACAACAGTTTTATACACTCACCCAGTAACACACACAGTTTTATACACTCGCTCAGTAATACACACACACAACAGTTTTATACACTCACATACACACACACACACACAACAGACAACAGTTTTATACTCACCCAGTAACACACAATCTCTCTCACACAAACACACAGTTTTATACACTCGGTCAGTAGCACACACACCCACACACAGTTGTGTACTATTTCACAGATCCAATCCACCAACAGGTGTTTTTAGACTGCTGGAGGAAACTGGAATTTGGATGATATCAGTGAAATATAAAGATCAGGAATAACAGAAAATTCCTAAATCTGTACGCCTCCTTATCAAAAAAACAGCTTTCAAAATCACATTTCCCCATCACAGCTTTAGATCTGGGCTCAGAAATGGGCTCGTGATACTCCCTCGTGTTCAGTGTGATCCGCAATGTCAGTCTGACTTCAACAAAACACACTACGGCCAAAAGTCTGTGGATAAAAGCTTATTCAACCCTTTCTGATGAAGGAAAAGAAGGAACGGTGTTCATCCAGAGCGTGATTCCCCACTAACAGCCACTGAGGGCGGAGAGCGGCGTGGATTTGAGGAAATTCAGCCGGTGCTGATGTTGTACGTTGGGCTTAAGCTCGTGCTCGTAAGCTGCCCCAGAGGACCAAAAAGCATTGACAGTGCTTTTCTATGAAGATAAGGTTCATCTACAAACGTCTGAAGACACACGGCTCATAAAACAAAAACACTCTAGAGGACTCGGGGCCTCTTAAAGCCACTTATGGAACGTGCAGCATGGGGACATCTCTCCTGTTTTCAAAACATCAGGCAACACGTGGATCATAAAACTTCTATGAACTTCTAATGTTTACAAAAATATTATTCAGGACACAGCACTATCTACAAACTGATGGAGTGCCCTCCGAGTCCAAAACACGGTTTCAGATGTGACGCAAGTGTTCCAACAACTGATGAAGGCCGTTGATCGTCTTCACTGGGCAGCTGCGATGACATCATCCCTCCGATAAATCAGCTCAGTGTCCATCAGTGACTCGGATCTGGTATGAAACGGTGAGCAGGATTAAACTCAGTGGCTGCATATTTGACTGGACTTAAGGCAATCACAGTGCAAAGAGATGAGAGTGGGAACAGTGTTGAGGCTCAAATCTGTTTTCTACTGACACCTCCAACACTTCTGCAGTGCTTCAGTCTTTGGGCTAATATGTGTGTGTGTGTGTGTGTGTGAAGCCACAGCTCTTCTCACAGTAGTCCATCGTTCTCAAAACTGGAGTGCAAGAGAGAGAAGGCAAACGGTGAAAACTTGGTGCCAGTGCCACTGTAGAACTTATTCTGAAACTCCACCCTGAGAGAGAGAGAGAGAGAAAAAGAAAGCGAGAGTGAGAGGCAGTGTGAGACAGAACAGAGAGATAGAGAGACAGTGCGAGACAGAGAACAGAGAGAAAGTGAGAGACAGTGTGAGACAGAACAGAGAGAAAGTGAGACAGTGAGAAAAAGAAAGCGAGAGTGAGAGGCAGTGTGAGACAGAGAGAAAGAGACAGAACAGAGAGAGAAAGTGAGAGAGAGAGAGACAGAACAGAGAGAGAAAGTGAGAGACAGAGGGAGAGAGAGAGCCAAAGAAAGAGAGAGTGAGAGACAGTGTGAGACAGAAGAGAGAGTGAGACAGAACACAGAGAGAGAAAGAGAGAGAGACACACACACAGACAGACAGACAGAGGGAGAGAATGAATACACTGTTGGCAGATGATGTGTAGGGCTCTGGTTACCTTTCTGCTGGAAAACCTGGGTCTCAGCATCACATGCCACTAGCTTTGTCACGATACCTGTTTTCTGTGATCGATATATTTCCCCAGAAATAATTGCCATAAACTATATTACTGTCATTTTAAAGAGCATTCGATGCCACTGATATTACACTGCAATTACACCTCTTTCAAGATCAATTCACTTTCAAAAAAAAATATTAAGAATTAAGAATATTATGACATAGAAACTGAAAAACACATGTTGACATTAAATAAATGTTTTTTTGTTTTTTTTTTTACAATAAGTTGATAATGTAATTATCGTGAGAGACCTATAAGCCACCTTCCAATACATCCTTATGGACCATGTGAGACCTGGAGAATATCCTTCTGCTTAATTTTGGGCTTACGTGACCCTGCTCTGTGGAATACCCTGTTACTCAGGGTCCTGGGGATGGTGATCCCTGATGGCAGCAGATAAAGCTACACACTGCTGAGGAACTGTTTAAAGAGGATCTCAGTCCAGAGTCTGTGGAATTAACTGGAGCAATAAGATCAGACGCAGAGTGGACGCACCTTAAAATTTACACGAACTTAAAGGGGACGTCAACATTGGTGGGGAATCACAGTTCTCTGGTTTGTTTACGTTCAGAAGCTCTGCGGTTTTAAGGTGGAACAATACTAAATACTGAACTGGAATTAAAAATTAAATTAAATGGATGTTATTTTTTAATTTTTGGGAATCAGACTCTTCTGCTGGAGTGTGTTGTGAGGGAGTTTGTGTGTGTAACTGACCAGTGGAGACGGAGAGCATGGAGGAAGGCAGACAGTCCCTCCATCACCAGGAGGATGAAGACCGTGAGGACAGCAAAGAGACCGAAGACGGGAACCAGGAAGAGTACACCAACCCTAGTGTCCACACGCAGTCCCACACGCATCACCATCGCCCACAGCACCTCCGACAGCTCTGCGCGCACACACACACACACGTCATATGAATCAGCAAAGAAATGTACACACACGTCAGCACTGGTTAGACAGGTGTGAAACTTAATGAAAACATCACATAAAAACAAATAAAACCTAAAGTCCCAGAGTGACTCTGCTGTGTTTCTTCTGATCATTAACAGAGACATCCCTGCTGTATATTTCTGTGAGGCCCAAAATCTCTGGTGGCTCCTCTGTTTGTTTCATGATGGGAAGAAAATTGTCTGTAATACGCAGTTTCATGTTAGTGTTTCATTTGTGAACTCCCCGAAGCCTGGTGAACAATAACGTAACTTTCCCTCACTCAGTTTCTCACTCAGTCTCTCTCTCCCTCACTCAGTCAGTCTCTCTTCCCCTCACTCAGTTTCTCACTCTCTCAGTCAGTCTCTCGGTCTCTCTAACCTCACTCAGTCTCTCAGTCTCTCACTCCCTCAGTCAGTCTCTCGCTCCCTCACAGTTTCTCTGTCTCTCTACCATCACTCAGTCTCTCTCTGTCTCTCCCTCACTCACTCATTCTCTCAGTCTCTCTCTCCCTAACTCAGTCTCTCACTCCTCACTCAATTTCTCTCTCACTCACTCAGTCTCTCACTCCCTCAGTCAGTCTCTCGCTCCCTCACAGTTTCTCTGTCTCTCTACCATCACTCAGTCTCTCTCTCACTCACTCATTCTCTGTCTCTCTCTCCCTAACTCAGTCTCTCACTCCTCACTCAATTTCTCTCTCACTCACTCAGTCTCTCTCTCCCTCATGCAGTCCCTCACTCCCTCAGTCTCTACCTCACTGTCTCTCACTCCCTCAGTCAGCCTCTGTCTCTCGCTCCCTCACTCAGTCTCTCACTCCCTCACTCAGTCTCTCGGTCTCTCTAACCTCACTCAGTCTCTCTTCCCCTCACTCAGTTTCTCACTCTCTCAGTCAGTCTCTCGGTCTCTCTACCCTCACTCAGTCTCTGACTCCCTCAGTCAGTCTATGTCTCTCACTCCCTCAGTCAGTCTCTGTCTCTCTCTCTCCCTCACTCAGTCAGTCTCTGTCTATCTCTCTCTCTCCCTCACTCAGTCAGTCTCTGTCTATCTCTCTCTCTCCCTCACTCAGTCAGTCTCTGTCTATCTCTCTCCTCACTCAGTCTCTCACTCCTCACTCAATTTCTCTCTCTCTCTCTCTCTCTCTCTCACTCACTCAGTCAGTCTCTCTCTCCCTCACTCAGTCAGTCCTTCACTCCCTCATGCAGTCCCTCACTCCCTCAGTCTCTACAAACGGGGCAGTTCTAGCTCACTATTAAGAAATCAGAGTCCATGAACAATTTTACCAATCCAATGAAATGACAAAAACACACAACCCAAACATAATATTCCTAAAATATTCTCTGAGCACGTCATCTTGTAATCAGAGTCAATGGTGACAATGCCAGACAGTACAGGGACAATCAGAGAGTCCAATCACACACCACAGTTACTGGATGGATCACTAAATTAATTCAACTGTATTTTCTACATACTGTGTTTTTCCTAACACTGTGATAGTTATTAATAGTTTAATGCGATAATAGAAAGACACCAGGGAAAACGGAAAACGAAAAACCAACAACAGAAAAATCTATCATCAATTTACTAACAAAGCTTTGTGTGGTGGCAGTAAATTTAAAGCAGATTCTACAGGACTTTATGAAGCAAACAAGAACATGTCCATGGGGAAGTCAGAGAAGGACTCACGAGCGTGTGCCAGGCTCAGAGCCCAGAGTCTCAGGTAGGACGCTGTGTTAGAGATGCAGCCCAGACAGTATTCGATTGTGTGGATGGCCTGATGCAGGAACACATCTGCAAAATCAAACTGATGACAAAAAACACAATTACACACACTCATCAGTCATAACATTTACCTGAGCTCCACGTTTCTACACTACACTGTCCATTTTATCAGCTGACACAGACTGTAGTCCATCTGTTAGTGTGTCTTTAGAGTGGAGTGGATCAGACACAGCAGTGCTGCTGGAGTTCCTAAACATTCCACAAACCAGAAACATCCAGCCAACAGTGTCCTGTGTCACTGATGAAGGACTAGAGGACGAGCGACACACACTGTGCAGCGACAGATGAGCTACTGTCTCTGACTTTACATCTACAAGGTGGACCAACGAGGGAGGAGTGTCTCATAGAGTGGACAGAGAGTTTAAAAACGTCTGAACCACTTGCAGTAAAAAACATTAACTTTACATAAACGTTAGGGGACAATTCAATTATATCTGAGTTTAACACAGTTCTAAATAAAATACCATGGTAACATTGCAGGGATTCATGATATTTTACTGAGTTTCTTTCACTCACTCACTCGCTCGCTCACTCGCTCGCTCGCTCGCTGCTGTCAGATTTGACTGGCATTCCTCAATTCAAACTACAGGAACAGCTGACAACCAATGACCTGAGAGTGTGGAGAGCTTTACCTCTTCTGATTGGCCGTCTGAGCTGGAGTGACTGTCCAGGCTGTTTCCCTCCTCTAAATCATGAGACCGCATCAGAGAAATCTCCTCCTCACTGCTGCGCCTCACTCGTTCATATCCCTGAACATACGAGACGTTGTCACTTTATTTTACCGGGTGTGTTACGCCACGCTAGAAAGCTGGAAATTCAGTGGAATCCCCCTCCCCATCTCTCACACACACACACACACACACACACACACACACACACACACAAAACTTACCCTATACATGCCCATGCGATTCCTGCCCTTATGAAGCCAGTAGAGGTAGAGAGGTTTCCCCAGCAGCAAGACAGGAACACTAAGCACAGCAACAAGGACCAAAAACACTTGTAGTCCTGTCTGAGATACAAAAACAAAACACACACACAGACAGAAGTTAACAGGACCCTGTAACTGAGGATTTCTTAACCACAGTCCTGAAGAAAAACATCCTCCACTTATTGGTGTCTGTTCTGTACCACACACTCTCCCTCTGTGGTGGGGTGGGGGTACAGAGGTATGCTCCCCTCACTCCTCTTGTCACATGGCACAGTGTGAGCCAGACTGGGTGTCTGATGTGACAGACCTAGACAACCTGCGTTTTTCCTCCACTGCACTGAACGGTCCAGTGATGGAGAAATTAAACAAGGAAAAAAGTGTTTTATATCTCGTTTATTAAAGAAAGACTGTGCTGGCCCTCAGCCTCGCAGCTTTGGGGGCATTGTTTGTGATAAGGCAGCGCAGCCAATGAGGTGGAATTAGAGACCAGTAATGAACGGACAAAAATCATCAATAAAAAAAATATAAAAAAAGGAATTGTTCTTTAAGATGAGACAAAAGGAGGGGTCATTAGGACTCATAATTTTTAACATTTGCCCTGACTGTTCATTCAGTTACCCTCAATGTTTATCACATCTTTACATCAGTGACATCAGCAACATTTGATTAACCTGCAGCTTCTTTAGTGTTTCATGGCAAACCGGTTCCACTTATTGGTTAGTGTGCAGCTCTTAGGCAACAGGAGAAAGTTTTAGTTCGTGTGAGCTGAAGTAAAGAATTTGGTTCGATTCAGTAATAAATTAAACTTGTGTAGTGTGTGATCCACAATCATTCATTCATTATCTGTAAGCGCCTGTCCAGTTCAGGGTCGCGGTGGGTCCAGAGCCTACCTGGAATCATTGGGCGCAAGGCAGGAACACACCCTGGAGGGGGCGCCAGTCCTTCATGGGGCAACACACACACACACACACCCCTACAGACACTTTGGAGTCACCAATCCACCTACCAATGTGTGTTTTTGGAGCGTGGGAGGAAACCCACACAGACACAGGGAGAACACACCACGCTCCTCACAGACAGTCACCCGGAGGAAACCCACGCAGACACAGGGAGAACACACCACACTCCTCACAGACAGTCACCCAGAGGAAACCCACGCAGACACAGGGAGAACACACCACACTCCTCACAGACAGTCACGAACCCACAACCTCCAGGTCCCTGGAGCTGTGACAGAGACACTATCTGCTGCGCCACCGTGCCGCCTGTGATCCACAATCACAATATTTCAATCACCAAACTAAAAGAATCAACAGAAATCAGTGAAAAATGTGACACCCAGTTTTCCAAGGATGTTAAAAGTCGCGTAACAGATGTCAAACTTTAGGAATCAATGAGAAGTTACAATTTCAGATATGGACATAAGCTCAGCTTCTGTAGCTGAGTAAATTTGCCCCAAATAAAATTAGAAATATTTAAAGGGGCTGATCTCCTGGACAGGGATCAATTCTTTTTTCCTTTCAACAGAGAGAAATTCCATTTGAAATGCTGTGTAGTCTAGGACTAGGCTTAGTCTATGACTGCAAAGCCAGCAAAAGAAGTTATAAATTAAGTGGATAAATTTATGTGACCGGTACATCCTCAGATCGTTTCTCCTCCTCACCTGTCCTGGGTACAGAGGCTCCCCAGAGTCGCCCTGCATCAGGAACATGTTTATGAAGTGGATGAGGATGCTGGGAGCGTGCCGAGAGTCTGGTGGTGTGAAGGCAAGCCATTTATAGATGATCATAAACACCAGGTAACCGAACAGGCAGAGGAGAAAGAGCAGCTCTGGCAGAAACACTAGGTAGAGGTTGTACTTCCTCCTGAAGTGTCTGAGAGGAAAAAAAAAAAACAAGTTAAAACTAAAACAAGCCTTAATTTAAATACAGAAAATGTTAATCCAAAGTAAAATAAATTTGAAGAAATTAAAAATGAATTGGGCAGCACGGTGGTGCAGCAGGTTAGTGTCACAGTCACACAGCTCTAGGTTGTGGGTTTGATTTCCACTCCGGGTGACTGTCTGTGAGGAGTGTGGTGTGTTCTCCCTGTGTCTGCGTGGGTTTCCTCCAGGTGACTGTCTGTGAGGAGTGTGGTGTGTTCTCTCTGTGTCTGCGTGGGTTTCCTCCGGGTGACTGTCTGTGAGGAGTGTGGTGTGTTCTCCCTGTGTCTGCGTGGGTTTCCTCCAGGTGACTGTCTGTGAGGAGTGTGGTGTGTTCTCTCTGTGTCTGCGTGGGTTTTCTCCGGGTGACTGTCTGTGAGGAGTGTGGTGTGTTCTCCCTGTGTCTGCGTGGGTTTCCTCCGGGTGACTGTCTGTGAGGAGTGTGGTGTGTTCTCTCTGTGTCTGCGTGGGTTTCCTCCGGGTGACTGTCTGTGAGGAGTGTGGTGTGTTCTCCCTGTGTCTTCGTAGGTTTCCTCCGGGTGACTGTCTGTGAGGAGTGTGGTGTGTTCTCCCTGTGTCTGCGTGGGTTTCCTCCGGGTGACTGTCTGTGAGGAGTGTGGTGTGTTCTCCCTGTGTCTGCGTGGGTTTCCTCCGGGTGACTGTCTGTGAGGAGTGTGGTGTGTTCTCCCTGTGTCTGCGTGGGTTTCATCCGGGTGACTGTCTGTGAGGAGTGTGGTGTGTTCTCCCTGTGTCTGTGTGGGTTTCCTCCGGGTGACTGTCTGTGAGGAGTGTGGTGTGTTCTCTCTGTATCTGCGTGGGTTTTCTCCGGGTGACTGTCTGTGAGGAGTGTGGTGTGTTCTCCCTGTGTCCGCGTGGTTTTCTTCTGGGTGACTGTCTGTGAGGAGTGTGGTGTGTTCTCTCTGTGTCCGCGTGGGTTTCCTCCGGGTGACTATCTGTGAGGAGTGTGGTGTGTTCTCCCTGTGGCTGCGTGGGTTTCCTTCGAGTGACTGTCTGTGAGAAGTGTGGTGTGTTCTCCCTGTGTCCGCGTGGTTTTCTTCTGGGTGACTGTCTGTGAGGAGTGTGGTGTGTTCTCCCTGTGTCTGCGGGGGTTTCCTCCGGTTTCTTCCCACAGTCTAAAAACACATGTTGGTAGGTGGACTGGCGAATCAAAAGTGTCCGTAGGTGTGAATGTTTGAGTGAATGTGTGTGTGTTGCCCTGTGAAGGACGGGCGCCCCCTCTAGGGTGTAATCCCGCCTTGCGTCCTCTGGACCCACCGCGACCCTGAACTGGATAAGCGCTTAGAGATAATGAATGAATGAATTAATGAATTGTTCATAAACTTTATCAAAGCACAGTGGAGTGGAAACTTACAGGTGATTGAAGACCCCAAGAACAACTCCAAAGCTCATGTGAATTACTCCCACGATCACAGACATCTTCATCTTATAGGAGTTCAGGAACGTGAGCCGGTTTGATGCCAAGTTCCAGATCTAAATGGAGGAAAACCAAACCACAAATTAACTTTGTATTCTCATAAAAAATAATCCGATATTCATTTTGTATGAACTATAGTTAAGGTCAGATCATTTTGTTTATGCAATATGAAAATTTATTGTATCTAATAATCAAATCATGCAGATTAAAGAACTGACAGGGCTCTATTTTTTTATTTGTCAGGTCCAGTCAGATTTAGGGACAGATTTAAGAGTAAGAATGTAAAGACAACAGTGAAAGTAATAATGCAATATAAAAACTGGTGGACTTACTGGGTCAATTCCCAGAGGATATGGTCCATTGAAGACCCCTGTGACGTTGGGGTCGAGTGTGAGGAAGCTGTTTGAGTGAACTGTGCTTGTTCTGGAAAAGCAATGAAAGGGTGGTAAATACACAGAACACAGACACTTTTGAGTCACCAATCCACCTACCAACGTGTGTTTTTGGACTGTGGGAGGAAACTGGAGCACCCAGAGGAAACCCACGCAGACACAGGGAGAACACACCACACTCCTCACAGAAAGTCACCCGGAGGAAACCCACGCAGACACAGGGAGAACACTCCTCACAGACAGTCACCCGGAGGAAACCCACGCAGACACAGGGAGAACACTCCTCACAGACAGTCACCCGGAGGAAACCCATGCAGACACAGAGAGAACACACCACACTCCTCACAGACAGTCACCCGGAGGAAACCCATGCAGACACAGGGAGAACACACCACACTCCTCACAGACAGTCACCCGGAGGAAACCCATGCAGACACAGGGAGAACACACCGCACTCCTCACAGACAGTCACCCGGAGGAAACCCATGCAGACACAGGGAGAACACACCACACTCCTCACAGACAGTCACCCGGAAGAAACCCACGCAGACACAGAGAACACACCACACTCCTCCCAGACAGTCACCCGGAGCGGGACTTGAACCCACAACCTCCAGGTCCCTGTAGCTGTGCCTAGATTAATATAAACTCATTACATTTTTTAAAAGTGCAGCTGAGTGTTCAAAAGCGTTATTAACACTGTGTGTGATAGGGGAGTATTGACTGTAACTCACATCCATTGTCCTTGATCGAACATGGCTTTCACGCTCCACCCTGAGCCAAACAGGTTCAAAGACTTGGAGAAACAGTCGTTATAAATGAATCCAGTGTACACTGAGAATATCCCCATCATTAAGATGATGTATCGTCCTTCAAAAAATGTGTTCCAGATCTGAAAAAGAAAAAAGATATGATGCCAGTTTGTCCAAACGATCTTTGCTCATAAAACATCAGCACCCTAACATTCATTTTACATTTTTGAAAGTTCCTCTCCAGTTTGACAAGTTATATCCAAAGGAGGAGGAAAACAAACAAACAAACAACCTTAAAACTGGTTTAGATGCATTTGTTCACCTTCCCTGAGCACAAAATGGAGGTGATCTGTGATTAGCCAATTAGTCCTCCACCCATGCCTCCACCACTCAAATGCTCTGTCCCGAATGGGATTTGCTCCTTAGTTTGATGGCAATAAACCCTGGCTGTCTGAATCCATGTTTCCGAGACTGTCCTCAAAACGTTGCAGTTCCAGCCCTGGCACAGACTGTTTACCACTAATGAAACATCTTCTAGGGTTAAAAAACACCAAGTGCCTGGCTGTTCAATCTCTGAACCAACAAGAACAAAAAGGGGGCAGGGGGGAGTGCAGGAACAGTGCTCTCTCTCCTCCCTCAGCATCCAGAGCTGAAGTGCCATTAAAGGCTAAGCAGCAGCGATATGAAAGTGTCAAACAAATAAATACAGTGGAATTTGAGTTCCTAACTTGTGTTTATTGATAGTCAGAAAACATGTTATTTCTTACTAATTCAAGGAATAAGGTTTAAAAGACCGTTGGTCCCCCCCCAACGGTGTTGGGAAACTCTAATAGGCGTCTTGCCTGTGACGTAGATGGTGGACAACAACTCTAGAAGCTGCACTTAATTTAATGCAAAATGACGAAAAGGTGTGTTGTTTTTGGCTGCAATCATTCAATGTACAGTGGGACATCTGTGCACAAATGGCCCAAAGATCCCAAAATATCCAGAAAATGGACTACATTTGTCCACTTTAAACGGGCACTTTGGAAAGGACCATCCGCTCACTCGGTTATCTGTAGCTCATTTCACTGGCGCTTTTCCAACAATATGGGCATGTAAGGACACCAACGAAAGGTGTTCAAGAGCCTTTGTAACATGGAGGTAAACAGGGTAAGGACACGTACTTCACCTGTTTTAGTTGGTGTTAGTTAACGTTAGCTTGACTTGCTAAACTAGGTGGTTCAGATTATACTCGGCTACGTAGCTGCATTACGGAGGTTTATAGTGTGGGATGAATTCGAGTTTGACTTCGATCACATTTACAAGAATAACGGTACCTCTAAATTTGAGTTTAGCTTATTGCTAGGCTATTGTCATGAATAATGTTGGTTATGTTTCGTATCTCCTGATCGCCAGGGCGGTACTTACTGAGTGGATGTTCCTCGCTTGTGCGCGCTCTAGACCGAGAATGTATACCAAATTAGTCAAACATGACCTTGCCTGTGATGTCACCGAAGCTATATTTACCTGTGACTCACAGCAAACTGCCTCTTTTCTCGTCTCGCCTTGGACCGATATCAGCTCGGTGACACTTCGTCGGAGCTACAGTTTGTTTTCACTGTCCTCCTCGAGCTGTTACATTCCATCTTTCGGACGTTGATCTACACCGCTTTGTGATTATCACCTTGGAGTTTTGACTCGGTGTTCAGCTCATATACCCTCTTTTCTCACCGGCAACGAGATATGTGAGTATATCACGTGGGTATATTTTTTCGCTCACTTGGAGTCTACTCAGTGTTCGGTTTTATCTCCTGTTCTGTGTATGTGTGCAGCACACTTGGAGTTTACTCAGTGTTTAGCTTGCATACTTCACACTCCGGCAATTGCGCCGAGTGCACTTATATGTTGAGCTGGATTGGAGTTTTTACTCAAGACAACGTATTGTCGCGGTGTAGGTTGAACTCACTTGGAGCCTTTGCTCGGTGTACATTGTAAGTCGCGCCCCAGTGAACGTGACGAGTGCGGGTGAATATATTGAGCTCACTTGGAGTTTTTACTCAGTGCTAGCTCGGTACTAACTTCGGTGTAAGTGGAGTTTGCGGTGTTTTTATTTCACTTGGAGTTTTCACTCAGTGTCATAATCCTGAGCACACATGTACTAAGCATACTTGGAGTTCTTACTCGGTGTGCTGACGATTAATTCGCAGTAACACTCCACTCCCGTGAGCGTGTTGGCGCGAGTGAAGTCTGTATTATTTTTACTCCGGCAGGCGTGTGACTGTATCGCGGACTCATCGGGGTTTCCTCTCAGAACCAACTTTTAAGATGTTTTCTCAAAGCTGTTGTACACAGTGCCTCTCCACGCTAGAAGCGGATGATGGGCATGATTTGTGTCCCTCTTGTCTGGGGCTGGAGCACCTTCGGGAGGCTATAATGAACCCATGTATGAATTGTGCTATTATTCCACTCGAGCGACTTGCTATGCTAAGAGCAGGAAGTGAGGCTATGCTGCCAGGGCCACAGTGCACTGAAAAGAAGGCTGTCAAGCGACCTTCAGATGCACCGGATAGATCTCAGAAAAGGAAGAAACGATCCCTGCCGTTGTCGGACCGCATGAACTCATTCTCTGAGCGCAGTTGAAATCGTTGTTTGTGGAGATAAGTGATAAGATTGGTGCTGGGAACAGTACATGTTCCAGGTCAGACCACCCCATGGACTTGGGGAACTTATCAGGATGTATTGACGATGTGCTTTCGACTGTAGCTTCAAACTTGGATTTTTCTGAAGAGCTCCCACAGGTGAGCGGCTCTTCGCTTGCCACCCCAGCTGCTCTGGGGTCTCCTCTTACCTCACACTCTGTAAATTCAGGGGCCAGTGCCCCTTCTGCCACCGCAACACCAGCAACTCAAATTCAAGGTTCTCTGAAGCTAGCGTTGGCTAAGCTGGGACTGGATGCTCCATCTGCAGTGGCCCCAAAGACCAGCAGGTTCTTTATGCATGCAGCACTGATGGATGCGTTCTCAGTTCCTGCTGGGGAAGATTTTGCAGCTGAATTTGCAGCTGGCTTTCATTCTAGTAGCCAGAGAAATAGAGCAAGCGCAGCAGAGTTAGCACTGGCGTCCATGACAAATGCGGCTACTCTTGGCCTTGATCGCATGCCAGCAGTTGATTCTTCCATTGCTTCTAAGGTGGTGTCTCCAGATGAGGCACTTCGACCAAACCCACACTGCCCCAGTTCATAGTGTAGACGCTCGGATGAGATCCTCTCCAAAGCAAAGGATACTGCGACCAGAATGGCAAAGATTGTGAATTATCTTTCCCTCCTGTTGTTAGCTTTACATGCTTCAATTCAAGGCCTTGAGAATGATGGATCAATGGACGAACTGCTGAATGCAGCACTTCAGTCAGTTGGCTACCTGGCTCGGGGGCATGGAAGGCTGGTGGGGACCCTGCTCCACGGGCGACGGCAAGTGTGGTTGGCGCAGTCTTCACTCTCTGACACTTGCAGGGCAACAATTAGGTCATTGCCTATAGTCCCTGGCCATGTATTTGGTCCAGCAGTAAAAGAAGTTCTGGACCGCTGTTCTGCCCTCTCAGAAGCCTCCAAATTGGAGGCTCCGAGGGGTTTTCACCGCTTTCGCCAAGTCAAAGCTCCCAGTCGTCCGACGCCGTCCCCAGTCATGCGTAGCACTGACTTCAAACGACGATTTAAGGTCCAAGAGAAATCACACTGCACCAATCTTCCTTCCCAGGGAGCTAGACCAGGGGCACAGTGCACCCGCTTCAAGGGAGCTGCCACCCTTGATCGCCGCTGACGGGTCTCGGCTGATGGTGGAACTGCAGAAGGCTCATCATATGGACTATTGGAAGAACCATGTCACAGACCCATGGGTCTTGCGAACCATGTCACTGGGCTACAGGCTGCAGTTCCGTCATCGGCCTCCACTCAGCTGCTCTCCGAAGGAAACTGTTGTTCTAGATATTGTTCATGCCTCAATTCTCTTGAAGGAAGTTCGCTCCCTCCTCATGAGAGGCGCAATAGAGGTTGTAGACCCTCATGTTCATTCAGAGGGATTTTACTCGACATATTTTGTTGTTCCAAAAAAGGACGGAGGGTTTCGTCCAATTTTAGACCTTCGTCGCCTAAATTCACATCTGAAGGTTCTCCCCTTTCGAATGCTCCACAGTGCTGCTGTACTCCACAGTGTCACAAAAGGGGAGTGGTTTACGTTGGTGGACCTCCAGGACGCGTATTTTCATATCCCAGTCTTTCCAGAACACAGACGTTTTCTCCGCTTTGCATTTCAGGGAAACGTGTACCAATTCAAAGTCTTGCCTTTCGGGCTGTCTCTGGCCCCAAGAACATTTTCAAAATGCATGCTCGCGGCCTTGGAACCACTTCTCGGCCAAGGTCTAAAGATTCTTCCGTACCTGGACGATTGGCTGGTTTGCGCCACCTCCAGAGGACGAGCACTTCAAGACACTCAGAGACTGCTGGACCATTCTCAGGCCCTAGGTCTGTCTATAAATTGGCAGAAGAGCATCCTCCTTCCAGCTCAGCGTATCCAGTTCATCAGGATTCCTGTACAATGATGGCCTCACTGCCCAAAGTACGTGTTCAAGCTATTGTGACTCTGATCGGCTCTCTGAAACTAGGAAAGAGAGTACGATATCTGGTTCTTCTCCGACTTATGGGTCTCCTCACTGCTGCAGCTCAAGTTGTTGCTCTGGGCAAACTTTATTTAAGGTGCTTCCAGGTATGGGTAATATCCCTCAGACTGGACTCTGTACACCACAGGCATGTGAAGGTCCATATCACAAAAGAGTGTCTAGTAGCACTGAGGCCTTGGTGTTCTCGGAGGGTTCTCCTGTCGGGAGTGAGCATGTGCTGATTACCCACACGCAGAGAAGTCCTGACAACGGATGCCTCAGCAACCGGTTGGGGTGCGGTGTGGAGGCACAGATGGGTTCAGGGCACTTGGTCGGTGGACCATGCCCGGGAACATATCAATGTCCGTGAGTTACGTGCGGTAAAGCTAGGACTGGAGTTCTTTCTTCCATATCTGAATGGCAGGCATGTGCTAGTGCGTTCAGACAACCTAACGACTGTCTACCACATAAATCATTATGGCGGAACCAGGTCCAAACTTCTCTTGGACCTGGCAGAAGAATTGTGGATGTGGGCTCACAAGAGGTTCCTATCCCTGCAGGCGGTGCATTTGGCGGGAACATCCAATCAGACAGCAGATGTGCTTTCCAGACACTCTCTGAGTCCCAACCACTGGAGACTCCATCCAGAAATCATTGGGAAAATATGGAAACGGTTCGGGCAGGCAAAGGTAGATCTTTTTGCCTCCTCAGACACCACTCATTGCAGTCTGTGGTTCTCGGAACACGACCAGGACAGTCCGTTGGGTCAAGATGCCCTGGCTCATGACTGGGCAAGGGTATTGCTATACGCGTTCCCTCCTCTTCCCCTTCTTCATTCACTCCTGGTCAGAATACAAGAAGAAAGTCACATAGTCCTTCTGGTGGCACCACGCTGGCCCAGACAACCATGGTTTCCTCTAATGATGTCATTACTCAGGGGCGTCCCTTGGGAACTCCCAGCACGGAAAGATCTTCTCTCCCAGTTGGGAGGACAGGTGTGGCATCCACAGCCGGAGTTTCTTCGGCTATGGCTATGGCCTTTGGGTCCAACCAGGACCTTGCTTCATGTTCTTTAGGAGTGAAACGCACTATTCTTAATGCCAGAGCAACCTCTACCCAAACGGTGTACAATGGACAGTGGCAAGCTTTTGTGCGCTGGTGCACAGAGCAGCAGGAAGATCCACTCTCGTGCTCAGTGGGTTCTGTGCTTTCCTTCCTACAGATGATATTGGATGAAGGAAGATCTCCTTCGACGCTGAAGGTCTATGTGGCTGCTCTCTTGAGCCGTCTGACCTTGAGTGGGGGCGTGTCCCTAGGCTCGCACAAGTTAATTGTGGCCTTCCTAAAGGGTGCAAGGAGACTCAGACCTTGTAGGATTCGTCCTCCCCCTTGGGATTTGCCTTTAGTACTCGAGTTCCTACGGGGTGACTCATTTGAACCTCTGGATGGGGCTGGTCTCAAGTGGTTGTCTCTGAAGACTGTGTTCTTGTTGGCTGCGGCCACTGCAAAGCGTATTGGTGAACTGCATGCACTCTCTGTTAGTTCTGAGTGTCTCAGGTGGGGATTGGATGAGGCATCAGTGGTGTTAAAACCAAATCCGGCCTTTCTTCCTAAGGTGCTTAATCCTGAATACGTCAATCAGTCCATCAGTCTGGCAGCTTACGCTGATCAGTCGGATTCTAAGTGTGTTCTCTTGTGCCCTGTCCGGGCACTGAAGCAGTATGTGCTGGCTACGGCATCCATACGTAAAACGGACCGGTTGTTCGTCTGCTTTTCTGATGCTAAACGTGGTTGTCGACTCTCTAAGCAGCGTCTTTCTCACTGGTTGGTGGAGGTTATTGAACTAGCCTATAAAGCTGCTCATCAATCGCTTTCAGACCTAGCAACAGGCCATTCTGTTAGGGGAGTGTCTACCTCGTGGGCCGCTTTGAGAGGGGTGTCCCTTCTAGACATTTGTGCTGCAGCCACTTGGTCATCACCATGTACTTTTACCCGTTTTTACAATGTTAATGTGGCAGCATCTTCCAATCTCGCACGGTCTGTACTGTCCCTGATCACGGATGGAGAACAGAGGCACTCCTCGTGACGGCGTGGGCATAAGTCATCCACTCAGTAAGTACCGCCCTGGCGGTCAGGAGATACGAAACATAACGCTAGTTACGGATGTAACTATGGTTATGTGAGTAGTGGATGACCGCCAGGGTTCCTGGTCACTCGGCGTGAGCGAGGCGATCCGGGTTCCTGAGGCAGTTTGCTGTGAGTCACAGGTAAATATAGCTTCGGTGACATCACAGGCAAGGTCATGTTTGACTAATTTGGTATACATTCTCGGTCTAGAGCGCGCACGCGCGAGGAACATCCACTCAGTATGTACCGCCCTGGCGGTCATCCACTACTCACATAACCACTGTTACATCCGTAACTAGCGTTATTTAGCTAGCTAGATACTGTCATAACAGTCAGTCATAACGGTGTTTTACCGCGGCGTTGTTCAGCTGTTGTCCACCAGTGACGTCACGGTCGCGTTCAAGAATTTCCGTAGCGAGCTCTGGTTTTTCCGTCAATTTAATAAAATTGTCAGTTTTAAAGCAAATTAAGCTGCTATTTTCATTTTAATTCATACTTATATATGTCAGTCACTACAATAACGTGAAATATTCATGGAGGTCCATTAGGTGGTGCTTAGCCTATAAGGAAAGCAACTAACACCCAGCTGCTGCCTGGGTGCTGGAATGAAGTGTCCCTGTTTGATGATGAAGGAAAAATCATTTTACACTAATTTCTACAGAATGTTAAAACGCATTTCCTTCCTGTAAAATGACAAGGATAATAATAATAAAATAATGCATGCTTACCTCATCTCTAGATTTTTTCAGCTTGCGGTCGTTCTCGTAGATAACCATCCACAGAGCAAACAAAGCCATAATGAGGCCGTGTCCGAGGTCACCAAACATCACAGCGAACAGGAAGGGGAATGTGATGATGGTATATGGAGCTGTTATGAGGTAGAGAAAGTTATGAGGTGTGATGTTAATTAATGTGTTAAAAATTTGTGATTTAATCATTGGATACTGGGTAATTCATGATACTGGAAAATAGCATACAGTCATTTTGTTTGAGACAGAGAGAGACAGAGACAGAGAGAGAAACAAAGAGACAGAGAGAGAGAGAGAGAGAGAGAGAGAGACAGAGAGAGAGAGAGAGACAGAGAGAGAGAGAAAGACAGACAGAGAGAGAGACAAAGAGAAAGACAGAGAGAGAGAGAGAGAGAGAGAGAGACAGAGAGAGACAAAGAGAAAGACAGACAGAGAGAGAGAGAAAGACAGAGAGAGAGAGACAGAGAGAGAGAGAGAGACAGAGAGAGAATCTCATTCACAGAACGTTTACGCTCTTATTTTGAAAGCCACCACTTACAACAATTCCCTTCACAGCCCATAATTCTCCTCTCTTCTTGTCCTACAGTTTTTTTTACACTTCTTTCTATTCCTGATGAGAGTCCCTGTGACCCTGAGAACTTTGTGGTGTGTGGCAGCAATTCTACTTACAGCGTCACCTTTCTGCCATCAGCTGAACACTGTAGTTCTTCTCCTTATTATTTCAGTATTTCTGTTGTTTTTGTATTATGAATTACACATAATATAAAAGACATATTTATCACTCTGAAGCCCTTATAGATTAAGCTTCACTGCAGAGATCCAGGCCTGAGCTTTAACCGTCCGCAGTAAAGCACCGTCTCACCTGGGTTGACCTCTCTATAGCTGCCGACTCCATAGGCGTCCACTATATTCTGAAATCCTGAGGTGAACTTGTTGGTCCGTATGAGAGTGGGCGGAGTGTCGGTGCTGGGAATTCTGTTCACAAACGATGGCACAGTCGCTCCACTTTTTCTCTGAAACAGCAAAAGCAGGTAATGAGCTCAGAATGATTAAAGGTTTCCATGTAGAACTAACAATCACAGTACAGTAAAACAGGTTTTTGAAAGCACTTAAGGATGTGGTAAAATAAGCAATGACAGGAATCTCTTTCCTTATTTAGCTTTTTGATTTTTCTATAACAAACAGAAGCCTCAGTAGCGTGTGGAAGAACCGTACACAGCCACAACAGCCTCCACCTCCTCCTCACGCTGGTCACCAGCCTGGTCCCACACTGCTGTGGGATGGCATCCCTTTCTTCAACCAGCACTTCAGTTCTACGCCCAGCTGATCCCACAGTGTTCAATGGGACCCACGCAACCCACACACTCAGCTCCACTGCTCCTCCCACAAATGCATGTCCCTTACAAATGTGGCACCATTTAAAAGGGAAACACATTTCCTTAGTTTTTGTGCTATGTTTACTTCTTTCTTTGACCATCACCCTTATCACACCTACCCTTCCTCTCACTCCTATTCTTTCTCCTACCCCTCCCCTGATTTCCATGCTCTCTCACCTTTTCCCTCCTTCCTGCCTCACACCTCCTCTTCACACTTACCCCACCTCTCATTCTTATTCTGCCGCTTACTCCTCTCAGGATTACCATATTCTTCATCACCCTCATTCTACGTACCTCTCCTCTCACTCCTCTTCTTCCTCCTATTCCCTTCCCCCATTTCTCCAATCTATATAAAGCCCTTCTTAAATATTTGGTGTCATACTGGATCGGGACCAGACTGGATTAGGATCAGACTGGATTGGGTGTAGAATGAACTGGCTATAGACTGAACTGGTGACAAACTGATGACCAAGCTGTGCCCATGCTTTTCTGCATGCACGTGAAGGAAACCTCTGAGCCTCCAGTTTCCAAACTTCAGATCATCCTGACATAGACTGAGATCATCCAGCTGTACTCATACATGATCCTGTGTATGTGCAAATAAACTCCAGTCAACGCCGAACTCCAGTCTCCTGACTCTTCAATGCCGAATGTCTATAACTTCAAAGCATTTAAAAGCAAAGGTTTAATGGAGATCCACTCTCACGGGACTTCTGGACAGAACTGGAAGTGACACAACTGAGAGGCAAGGTCATAACTACTCTATAATCATAAAATCAGGACCTCTGGACAATTAAAGCGGGACTACAAATCTTCGTCTGCTTAGTTAAACAGCTGAGATGAAACCTTTCATTCATACACTAGGAGTGGTTATTATTCTCTACAATTAACAACTTCCCATGAAAACACACTACACCACAATGCAATCTTTACATCTCAACCACTGACTTGAGAAAAGCGGAGTCCCTCTTTATACAGGACTTTTACCAGCACAGAGGCAGAATGGAGTACAGTAGTCTCACCGAGCCCTCCTCTAGCGCCCTCCTCAAGGCCGGCAGGTCGTTCACAGGACACCACACCTCCGCTATCAGGCACTTGTTGGTGACATCGAAGCTGCAGAGGTTGAGGATGTGGTAGATGGCCTTCATCTTCTTCACCTGAATCCCCCAGGTGAACACAGACTCAGAGGCTTTGTTCAACACCTGCCTCAAGTAGTCCTCCGTCCGGTGAAGAACCTACAGCAGATGAAAAGGAATCTGTGAAATCCTAAGCCACATTTAAGAACAAAGAAACCCAAATAGTAGCAAACAATGTAAAAAAAAAAAACCCTGATTATGTGAAGCTTAACACATGACATGAATTCATAAAGTGTGCCACTTATGAAGAATAATCCTGCTTAGTGCCAGAATGAACCAGTTTATGCTCCACACAGTGGGTTGTGCCACAAAGGGGCAGCCATGATCAATGTAGTTTTTGTAAAGGATCTCTACTACATCCAGGCCACTAGGTGTCAGTATATAATAAATAAATCTGAGTTAGAACAAAGCAGAGGCAGTGCTGTGCACTTCACAACAGCCACAAATAAATGAGAGTCTGGCACAATATATTCAGGGCTCACAAGAGAAGCCAGGAAGGGGTTGAGGCAAATAATATAAATAACTGGGAATAGAGTTGGGATAACATTGAAAGAACAAGTACACAAATGGGCAGCACGGTGGTGCAGCAGGTTACTGTCACACGGCTCCGGGAACCTGGAGGTTGTGGGTTCGATTCCCGCTCCGGGTGACTGTCTGTGAGGAGTGTGGTGTGTTCTCCCTGTGTCTGCGTGGGTTTCCTCCGGGTGACTGTCTGTGAGGAGTGTGGTGTGTTCTCTCTGTGTCTGCGTGGGTTTCCTCCGGGTGACTGTCTGTGAGGAGTGTGGTGTGTTCTCCCTGTGTCTGCGTGGGTTTCCTCTGGGTGCTCCAGTTTCTTCCCACAGTCCAAAAACACACGTTGGTAGGTGGATTGGTGACTCAAAAAGTGTCCGTAGGAGTGAGTGTGTGAGTGAATGTGTGTGTGTGTGTATTCCTGCCCTGCGGCCAGTAATTCCAGGTAGGCTCTGGACCCACTGTGACGCTGAACTGGATAAGCACTTACAGATAATGAATGAATGAATGAGAAGTACACAAATAAAATTGAGAGAATATCCCATCCTAACATGAACTGATTCGAGTTGTTGAGTTAGCCAATATTTACATTAACATGTAAATAAATGCACAAATTTATCTGTAGCCTGATGTGGTGGGAAAAGGCCCTCAGAGGTTAAACCTCATGGTCATCATGTGCAGAAGCAGAAAACTAATGTCATTTCTGTCTCCTTTTAAGCCAAAATCACTCTCCAGGGATTCCAGACATGTCACATGATGCATCATGGGACAAAACCTGCACCCGGCCCTCTGTCGACCAACACAGAACATATAGCCAAAAGTTTGTGGACACTTACTCACCTTACATTTCTTTAAATCAAGAAGTGTTAATAGGGGGTATGTAATTTATTTGCATCTATAGCCTCAACACCTCCTAGACAGCTTTATACTAGACATTGGAACATTACTGTGAGGATCTGATGGAAGTGCTGAATCATAACGAGCACTCCAAAACTGGATCTAGTCCACTAGTCCATGCGTTACATCAGATGTAGTGATTTTAGGCTCATCTGCAGCTGCTTCCGAAAATCCCCTTTCATTTAACTGTATGTTTCATTTTAAAGATAAGATTATTCTTGGATTCACTGAAGCACAGTACACGATCCTGCATGTGTTCTGTCTTTACTGCACACAGCCTTGAGTGTGCTGACTTTGATGGTTAAAGATTTCTCTTTTTTTGTTAGCTCTTAAATGGTTAATGGTTAAAGAATTTGTTCATGTGACTCAGATAGAGATGGTTCTCTGGAAAAAATACAGAACTATTTTGACACTTTGACCCGCTGTATATAACACAATAAGACTTTATTTACAGTTACATTCATGGTCCTTATCCAGAGAGAATTGCCATTTCAACCATGTGGTAGATGTAGTTGAATGCAGTGTAAATTATAAATCACCTAATATCATCACAGGCCACTTTAACACCATCCTATTTCTCTTTAATATTTGTGTAGGACTGAATTACACCCTCATGTGTGTTAAAGGGAGCGGCACGGTGGCGCAGCAGGTAGTGTCACAGAGCTCCAGGGACCTGGAGGTTGTGGGTTTGATTCCCGCTCCAGGTGACTGTCTGTGAGGAGTGTGGTGTGTTCTCCCTGTGTCTGCGTGGGTTTCCTCCGGGTGACTGTCTGTGAGGAGTGTGGTGTGTTCTCCTTGTGTCTGCGTGGTTTTCTCCGGGTGCTCCGGTTTCCTCCAACAGTCCAAAAACAAACGTTGGTAGGTGGATTGGCGACTCAAAAAGTGTCAGTAGGTGTGAGTGTGTGAGTGAATGTGTGTGTGTGCGTGTGTGTGTGTCTGTGTTGGCCTGTGAAGGACTGGCACCTCCTCCAGGGTGTATTCCCACCTTGCGCCCAATGATTCCAGGTAGGCTCTGTGACCCTGAACTGGATAAGCGCTTACAGACAATGAATGAATGAATGAATGTGTGTTAAAGGGTTACAAAATGTGTGATAAACATGTGTTCTATAAGAATCATTCCCCAGCTTGAGCAGAGACACCATGCTACCCCAATAAAGACTCCTTAGATGAGACTCGCTGGACATTTCATTAGCCTACATCCGTAACATGATCAAAATGTTAAGGGATCTCAAGTAAGAGCAGAAATTGCCTTGTTCTCTGGGTGGGTAGGATGACATTGTCCCCACATAGAATGGGCATCTGTTAAGTGATGTGACAGATTTGGGCAGTATGCACCATCCTCTGCAGTTCAGTGGCAGTTCGAAAAGCATGTGTATACCCAGTCCTCCCAAGGCAGGTGGCACTGTGCCTTATTCTGGTGATGAACTGCTGATAGGTAGCACTGACGACAACAAATTTTTGGGAAGAAAGGATTTGACGAATAATTTAAAACTGTTAAAAGGGACACAGATTTAATTGCGAGGTGTGAGGGTTTGCATTATGTGCATTAATGCAGAGATAGCCCATATGCAGTTAGAATCCTGTGTACACTCACAGTGTGAAGGTCCTGAATGCGCGTGCGGAGACCTTCCACCACGTCGGCCCTTTCTTCATTACTGTTGGGATACGGGTACAGGTGACAGTGGTAGCTGAAAAAGAAAAAGGGGCCAATGATTAAACATAAGCAGCTGAACTGACTAAAGCTAAGTTGATTTTACTCATATGGAGCTCATTACCAGTCACAGATCTTCTTCACTTTCTGTCCGATCAGATCACCCCAGTAAGAAATGAGGAACACAACACTTCTCGTAGGCTCCCCCTGCGAAACACAAACCAGGAGGAAACAGAGTTACACTCAGCTGACCACAGATTTAACAAGACTCAGCCACAAGTAAGAAATCGCCCAAAACTGACCACAGAACAAACATATGAGACTACAGAAGAGGAACAATGCACATAGGATACTG
Organism: Hoplias malabaricus; assembly: GCF_029633855.1. Lineage (NCBI taxonomy): Eukaryota > Metazoa > Chordata > Actinopteri > Characiformes > Erythrinidae > Hoplias > Hoplias malabaricus. The sequence goes on from NC_089819.1 coordinate 24,538,040, forward strand.
CTGTAGACTAATTCTGAAATAATATTTAAACTCAGCAAAGATAAAGCTAAGTGCTGCACGGTACTTCAAATAAAATCTGACTAAAATCAAACAACCGGTCATCAGTGAAATCAATGTCAGACAGATGTCAGAGATCAGTCTCTTTTCTCTAATAAATAAACTAATGTACATGGATATAATAATAAAAGCTTTCCACAGAAATATGCAATAATTTCCATGTATTCATAATCCCGTGTAAATTACAGTGTATGGATCTTGCAGGCATTCGTCGATCTCTGCGTAGCTGAGGATGGTGTATCCTTTACACACTCTCCACAGCATACGCTCAAAGGCCTCAATCTTCGCTCTCTGGATCAGTCCTGAGATAAACCTGCACACAGAGGAAACAGCAAACTCTGAAACAGTCACACTTAGAGTAGAGGTTTAGGAATCTCCACAAACTAAATGAAATTGTTAGCATGCATGGATAGGAGTCCAAACAGCATAAAGGGCTTCACTCTCTCTTTCTCTCTCTGTCTCTTTCTTTCTCTCTCTCTCTCTCTCTCTCTCTCTCTCTCTCTCTCTCTCTCTCTCTCTCTCTCTCTCTCTCAGTCTCAGTCTCTCTCTCTCTCTGTCTCACACTCTCTGGCTCTCTGTATCTCTCTCTCTGTCTCTCTCAGCTGTAACAGAAACGGTTAAGGTGTTAGGGTTTGTTTAGGGTATGTTTGAAAAAATGTCATGGATCAATACAGAGGAAGCTTGTGCTACCTTCACACTACGAGCTTGGTAGAAATACAAGACTTGAAAAGACCTACAATATATATCCAACAGTTTGTGGACACATGTCCCTGCATCATTTTCATTTTAAAGTGACGGGTTTGGTTAGGCAGCTGGCTCCACTTTATTTTGTACCTATTCTGTAATGCCTGTTGCAGATATTGCAACAGTTAGCGTTACAGTAATCCCTCGCAACTTCACGGTTCATCTTTCTCTACTTCGCGGGTTTTTTCAAGGGGGCTTTTTTATTGTTTACATGTATTAGACTGGGCCTGTAGGTGACAAAATATATCATTTACAAGTGTTTCTTACGTACGGTACATGTATTGTTCACGTCCACATCCGAGGGGAAATTTACTGACGCTAAATCACAGCTTAGGAATGACTCTATTAAAGAAACTGGTAGGAAATCACATGTAGTTCCAGCTGAAAAACATTAGAGAACGACTGTTTACTGCACAGGGTGGGTTGTTAACAGTAACAGGGAGGGGTTTAAAAGTCCAAATACTCGTTACATACATAAAAAAATATCTTTGCTCTACTTCCTGGAAATTCGTTTTTCACCGATGGTCTTGGAACGCGTCCCCCGCGAAAAACGAGGGATCACTGTACTTTAAAATCAGCACTATTTTGTACTTATACTTTTATTCTTTTGTACTCTGCTTCCAGCACTACCCTATGTACAAATAGATGATACCTTATTCATACAGTAACAACTCACAATATATATATATATATATATATATATATATATATATATATATATATTCTGCTGTACTGCACTTCCCTAAAGGGACAATAAGTTAACCACATGCACCCAAGACACAGGCCTCTCACCCAAGTTTGGCCCCAAGCCTCTGCATGCTGCTGTAGTCCATCCTGACGTCTTTCTCCAAGAAAGGAAACTCTTCATACTGCGGCCTCACCGATTCCCTCTGTTTTCACAACAAGCAAAACACACGCAGGATGTCGTCATGGATCCTATTTCTCAGAATATCATCCTGCATATACACACACTATAAAAGCATTTTAAAAACATGTTTTTAAAAACTCATTTTGGGACGGTTGATGTTTTAAAGGCTTTTTCCATCAATGGGATTATTCAAGATGATTCTGTGTTAATCTGAAGACTTTTGGTAGTGGGAAACACTTAAGACTGTTAGAAAAGAAAGGCTGGTTGCCTTCAAAATCAGGTGACCACAAATTCCATGTGGTCATTTGATCTCCCTACTCTTCATGAAAAGAGTTGTTCATTGAGGAACAAATGAGAAGACGGTTGAAGGAAAATTAAACCGACTAGAGACACTCAAACAAACCTTGTATTTTTATAATTGTCTGCTTTTTTATTTTAATTTTAAAGTTTTCTTTAATTCCTACCTGGAATCATTGGGTGCAAGGCGGGAATACACCCTGGAGGGGGCGCCAGTCCTTCACAGGGCAACACACACACTCACGCCTATGGACAGTTTTGAGTCACCAATCCACCTACCAACGTGTGTTTTTGGACTGTGGGAGGAAGCCGGAGCACCCGGAGGAAACCCATGCAGACACAGGGAAAACACGCCACACTCCTCACAGACAGTCACCCAGAGGAAATCCACACAGACACAGGGAGAACACACCACACTCCTCACAGACAGTCACCCGGAGGAAACCCACGCAGACACAGGGAGAAAACACCACACTCCTCACAGACAGTCACCTGGAGGAAACCCACGCAGACACAGGGAGAAAACACCACACTCCTCACAGACAGTCACCCGGAGGAAACCCACGCAGACACAGGGAGAACACACCACACTCCTCACAGACAGTCACCCGGAGGAAACCCACGCAGACACAGGGAGAACACACCACACTCCTCACAGACAGTCACCCGGAGGAAACCCACACAGACACAGAGAGAACACGACACACTCCTCACAGACAGTCACCCAGAGCGGGAATCGAACCCACAACCTCCAGGCCCCTGGAGCTGTGTGACTGCGACACTAACCTGCTGCACCCCTTTAAGGTCTTGTTAATGTTTAAACAGGAATGGAAAAATAGATATGGTCCAAGATTACACGCAATAATCTACTATCCTGCTACACATAGCTATCACTATTAAACACTAAAATAAAAAAGGCAGAGAAAAATACTCCACAATACAGTGTTCAAAAAACTTCAGGCAGTTTCTTTCTTTGACGCATAGAAAATACAAAACTGAATATTTCTGGAACAGCAGCATCCTAGAACTGTGACGCAAAGGACCTAAAGAGAAGTAAATCTCCAGTGTTAGCAACACTGGAACTGCTTATCTGTAATCCTCTGAGAGAAGTGACCCACCTCTACGTTGCGTTGTACAAAGTTGCGTGTGATGTGCAACATGTGCGTGTACTCGGTCAGTTCCAGAAGGTTCTTCTGCAGTTTCTCTTTGTTCCTGGTGACCTCACTCAGCTCCAGCTCCAGCCTCTGAAGCTGCTCCTGAAATTACAGTGAATCAGAGAGGACTTAAACACACATGGACTGTGTATATATATTCACCCATTAGCCGTATCATTAAAACCACCTCTGAGTGGATCAGACACAGCAGTGCAGTTTGAGCTTATAACAACGTTCCCATTTACTAAACACTTGCAGATGTAAAGTTAGAGAGAGTAGCTCATGATTTGCTCAAATGAGTCACTGAATAGTCCCTCAGCAGTGGTCACAGGACGCTGTCGGTTGGATGCTTCTGTACGGTGGACTATTCTCAGTCCAGTAGGGGGAATGAGGGTTTTGAAAACTCTTGAGGCACTGCCTGCTGTGTCTGATCCACTTGTGAAAGTGAAACATGCAAAGCTAAAGACTGGGAAAAATGCACCTATACAGTAAATATAGCTGATAAAATGAAGAGTGTAGTTTTAAACCAACTAGCCATAACTTTATGTTGGAATAACTACTGTTAATTCTATGAAAAACATATTAAAAAAGCCCAGTTAAAAAAGTTTCTATGTAGTACTAGTTCATTGTGTCTGCATGTCAAAACAGTGGTGTACATAACAGTAAATGTGTTCGCTGTACGCTCATTAAACTGTCTTTAAGGTTGTGGCAAGGTCCTTCTTCTATCGACCAATTAGACCTTAAAGCAAATACTACAGCTCCCTCTTTTTTCTCAGAGGAAATCAGTCTCATTAACCTCCAGCAGTGCATGAATGGAGTCCAGTGGTCTTACCATTATATCCATCACGTGTTTGGGTAGTGGAGCCACTGGGTTCACCTCGCCTTCAGGCAGAGCTATGTCAGCTCTCTTGATCTCCCTCATAAGATACACTGCAATAGGATGAGCGCACACACACACAAACTTTTACATGGAGGCCCCATTTTTGAAAAAAGACAAAAACAGACAATGTGTAATAGTTTTTAAACATTTAATTACACTCATATTGTACTTAATTATTTATCATGAACTATTAAATGTGTTGTATATGATTCTGGAGCCCGACTGCTGCTGTTTGAACTCAGCACCGAGGTAAACGTTCCTCTCCCCGGGTGCTACTTCAGAAGCCTTTTTTCGTGATTGTTTTTCTCTGTTTGAAGCCCTGAGTTTGTTTCCTGTTTGAAGAGCCAGAGCTGGTATAAACAACTGACTTTTTCCAGACTCCAGAGCTATCAAAATGTGAGGAAACTTTCTCAGAAATTTACTAAGAGTGTACTGGATGAAATATTCAGTACCTGAAATAAAGTAAACTAAAGTAACTTTGTAAATGTGTCTGCATACACCAACGGGCCAAAACATTAAACTGACCTGCTTGTTTGATGTGGTGGTGGTTGCTGTGTTAGTGTGCCTTGCACTGTTACGAGTGGATCAGACACAGTAGTGCTGCTGGAGTTTATAAACCCCTCAATGGCAATGCTGAACTGAGAATAGTCCACCAACCAAAAATATCCAGCCAACAGTGTGAGGTGTTCATTGATGAAGGGCATCAGCAGTGGTTCCCAAAGTGGGAGCAGCTATTTTGCAGTGTCAAGGCAAATGAACGAGGCGTGTTTGAGCACTGCTAGTGTGTAGCTTGAAAATATTTGCATCTACAAAAGGGCAGCACTGCAGAAACGATTTTGGGAACCACTGAACTAGAAGATGATGAACAACAACTTTGGTCCAAAGTTGACCAATGAGGTAGGTGGGTTTAACAGTGTGGACAATGAGTGCATACTGGTTAAAAACTGAGAAGTCATTGCTTTAGAGTAAAATGCCAAAAATTAAAGTGTACTATCATTTGCAAGCAACTAAAAATCTGTCAAATCATCATGGCCCCATCTTTATCTATCAACAATCTGCTGAAGCTACAAAGTTAATTCTGTCAAACCACAATCTTAAGCTGATGACTCAACTAAACTCAACTAAAACGAATAGTGAAACATTTACATAAATAATGATGAGATAACAGTTGCTATTTTTTGGTTAAAAATCATTTTCACAGTACAGCTGTCCAAATACATGAAGAATCGCCTTCTTACTTATGACACAGAAGCCACAAGCATCCCTCAATCCACTGAATTTTAAAATTTGTCCTACCTTGTCAAAACACCCCACTATAGTGCATATTGGAAAGCAATACTACTGTGTTACAAAAGTCAATTAGACTATAGGTAACAGAGTTTGATATTTTACACGCCCTTTTAACAAATGTTAGCAACATAAACCTTAGGTGAGACGATCTGATGTGTGTGTGCAGAAAACCCCTGCAAGAACGTTTCATGGGTGGAATGACATTTGCTGTGATAAATGTTGCGCATTCCTGACCACACTGAAGATCATCTGTACTTAAAAAAAACACCGACTTTCAGCCTTTCGTTAAAGTGAGGGCAGTATTAAAATATTTTTCTGCTTTATTACTGTGAAGATGTTAATAAACACATGGATTAATGTGTTTGTCTAGCACAAAGGGTTAATTGGTCCAGTGAGACTTTTATTATTATCCATTTTTTAATTTTAGCTAATTACCAGACCAACTTTGGCACTGGATCTCAGGAAATGCTGACCCCTGCCACCAGTGACAGAAAAACTACCACAAAACTTTGTCAATTTGTAAATTAAATTGTTCTACAGAGTGGGCCATTTATATGGATACACCTTAACAAAATGGGAATGGTTGGTGATATTAACTTCTTGTTTGTGGCACATTGGAGGGGGAAAACTTTTCAAGATGGGTGGTGACCATGGCGGCCATTTTGAAGTCGGCCATTTTGGATCCAACTTTTATTTTCCCAATGAGTTTGATGCGTCACACGACCTTCTTCCCATTGAAAAAACAGAAGTTGGATCCAAAATGGCTGACTTTAAAATGGCCGCCATGGTCACCACCCATCTTGAAAAGTCCCCCCCCCCCCCCCCTCCCATATACTAATGTGCCACAAACAGGAAGTTAATATCACCAACCTTTCCCATTTTATTAAGGTGTATCCATATAAATGGCCCACCCTGTAGAAGGTTTATAACACGTCACAGTGGTAAAAGACTTATGAGAGAGAATCATAAGTGAATACTGAATGTAAACATCTCTCTATAAAAGTGATGTTTTTAGATTTCATCCATTAAGCAGATGTTTGTTGTATAATGTTAAGTTAACAATCATTATAATATCTCAGTAATTCATTGAAGTTGCATCTTTATTTTCCCCCCAGTATTCACAAGGAGCCGATTTGGAATTCCAGCTTTTCCCAGAGCCCTAACTAAGCAGCTTATGACAAAGAATGAAAATTACCCAGGATCCTCTCCATCTCCTCACATCTCTTAATCTCGTTAACAAACTTGCGCTGGAAGGCGTTTACACTTGGGTTGAGCTGAAACAGAAAATAAGACGTGAAAGAAACATTTAATTTCATTCAACAGTAGGTAAATCACCTTTGGACGCTGATAATCTTTAGATATTAATCTTAATTTCAAAATGTGGACAGCATGAATACTATAAACATATTTATGCACTGACATCTTTTACAACCCCAGTTGGAGTCACTGAGTCAGCAACTGGTAAAGCGCCACATTAAATTCACACGAAATGTTCAGTACTTGATGATACTGATATAAATGTCACGACTGTCAGAGCATATTAAAATCAGTATTTATAAAATGGACTAAACCACATATCCTGGGCTCTGTGCTAAAAGAAAAGCCAACACGACCTGCACTGTTGGCTTGTCACAGCTACTATAGAATAACCTGATTACAATTGTTTTCCCTCGTTGTTTACATCAAGTGCGTGAGATACATGTAATACATGAGAGGTTTAAGTATGTACTTAACTAATAAGAGACACAAGGCTGTCTTATTTTAACAATATTATCACACATAAGGACGAGTCATCGCAGTCGTTCCAGTCTAAAGTGCATAGTATTAATGCTGTAACATCGATATGTTATGGACTCTGTTGAACACACCCAACTTCTAAACAACAGACCATGTTCTCCAGAGGCTATTCTACACATTATGTAACAGCCATTACACTGACGAAGAAGTGGCCTGGTTTAATAAGAAACTCTTTTACTCATTCACTAATGACTACACAGACTGTTCTTCACAGGACACTAAACGGGGAAACAATGAGTGAGAGAACACACAGAATTCACCCCACACTCACTCGCACTGGAAACATATCACTATAACATTTCCTTGGCGTGAACAACGCGAAACTTCAGCACCATTAAGTTATAAGTTACCGTATGTGTGTACTTCAGTGCAGCACTGTTATCCAGCCTCCATTATATCAATAACAAACGCTGAAATTTGTTACACTTATTATTTACTGTATTAAGTCATTCTCACAACTTATTAAATTATTCCAATGAGTTAAGTTGTCCCCATGAAGGTTTATACTGTTACCACACATTACTTCATCTATTCAAGGCATCAAGTCATCCCCACACATTATTAAACGGTTCCCACATATTATTACATCATCCCCACATATTAAGTGGTCCCCACACATTATTAAGTGGTCACTACACAATATTAAGTCATCCCCACACCTTTTTTAACTGTTCTCACATATTATTACATCATCCCCACATATTAAGTGGTCCCCACACATTATTAAGTGGTCACTACACATTATTAAGTGGTCACTACACATTATTAAGTTATTCCCACACATTATTTAACCGTTCCCACATATTAAAACATCGTCCCCACACATTAAGTGGTCCCTACAAATTATTAAGTGGTCACTACACATTATTAAGTCATTCCCACAGGTTATTAAGTGGTCCCCTGACATTATTAAGTCATTCCGACACATTATTAAGTCATTCCCCACACACTATTACGTTGCCAAAGCATCATTATTTTGTTGCCACACTTCATAAAAATTGTTCCTACATTAAGCTGCCCACATACATTATTAAACTGATCCCACGCGTTTTCAAGTCGTTCCCACACATTATTAAAATATCTGAACATATTAATTTATTACGAAAAATTGTCACCAGCAGGGCATGCTTATTTTCTATACTATATCATTATAATAATGTTAATGTACATATTTATTTAACGCTAAATAAATATCATACATTTCACACTTTAATAATTATATAAAAAATAATGAATCGTAATTTTGACAGAGAACTATGGAAGGAGCATAACATATGTGAAAATAAACCGGGATCATTCAGGAGAAAGAAATAAATGTTATGCGTCAATTCGTGTAACAATACACGACCTTCTAAATATCGGGAGTTGACAATGACACACTGTAGCTTTAACGTCCAAGGAATAGTGCTAAGTTACTTACATCTCTGAACTCCACCAGCCCCAGTTCTCCCAGTTCACTGATGCAGTCGTAGGCGGAGGTGGACTGGAGAAATAACTGAGAGAGACACATCTCTTCTCCTCGGAATAACGAGCCCATTCCGCTGGATTTCCTAGATATTTCTGTCAGACAAAGTTTGTATGTTATGAACAGCTCTGGCGGTCTGTCCTTATCAGTGACGTGTCTGTCTACTCTCTCTCTCTCGCTTTTCAAACACGAAGAGTTAAACCCTTGGACAGCATTTCAGAGCCTCAGAAACAGAGCGAGATAATCACAGGTCCAACTCCTCCGCTTTTACACTGGAACTCACATTCAACTCAAATTAGACCCGTAGGAATAGTCCGACTTCTCTGCGTTAGCTCTCGGCTAAGGCTCTGTCAGCCCTGACTAGCCATTAGCGCCTAAACCAACGGTCTACCGTTCACCCCGCGGCTTCCCCATTAACAGCAGCAGATCAAGCTATTTCAATAACAGATTACTTTACTAAATACTCCGTTTTAATTCAGACACTCTACAGTAACTGCGCAGAGTTTAGAGCTGCCCCGAGAACTAGCTCTAACTAGCGTTTTCAAAATAAAAGTCTCCCAAAAGTCTTCGCTTCTAAGTTTGTCTGACGGAACGCAGCCTACGGATCCACACGGAGCCCCTGAGACGTCACTCTGCGTTATTTAAAAATAATGCGTGGCCACGTTATATTAACCCATGGGAACGAGATATTTAAGGCGTTGGAATTAACTATCTCGTTCCCATGAATTAATATAACGTTAATATAACACATTAGGACATTATTCCCACGCATTTTTTTTTTTTGCATTATGTTACCAACAGGGCTCCGTATAAGTACAACACGGAGCGGGAACAAGGCATTTAACGCTCTGGAGGGACTTTAAATATCCTATTACGCTCTTATTATCTTTTATAACTACTTATTAAGAATATTAATACATCAGACATTCCCAGATTATTTATTTATTTGTTTATTTATTTATTTAATATAAAATATTCTCATGAATAATTAAATTATTGACAGCAAGGGTGGGCTTTTCGTTTTTCTTTAATAAATGCACAGGTTATTAATTTAATAAGTCAAAAAGCAGATACTTCTAAAAATCTTAAACCGAAGTTGGATTTGTGCTTTTATTTTGTAACTGCACACGTGTGTTTGGATGAAGGCGAATGGCATCCTGCATGAGTTGTGTGGCAGAGACTCTCACTGGAGCCGCTTTACTGTCTTTACTTAGACCGTTTAAAACGTCTTCAGGTTAGTCAGATTAGGTTAGTCGGATTTTCTGGGTCTGATCTGCCTGCTTTACCGAGCTCAGAGCAGAGGGAGCGGGGAGAGGAACACAAACTGCACCCTACTGAGAAACACTGGGTTAGGGATTCTGTTTCCTTGTGTTTTTTTTTGTTTACTTGTGTGTATTTGTGTTTTGGTTTGTGTGTGTTTGTTTTTGTTTGTATATACCTCTGTGTTTGTGTATTGTATTCTGTGTAGCTGTGTTTTTGTTTTTTTATTATTTATTTATTTCTTTTGCGTTTCTGTGAGTGTTTGTATACATTCGTTTATATTCATTTATATCTGTTTATATCCATCATCATCATCATCATTATGGATCATCTTCCAACGTCAGAACCTGATCTCTCTGATATTTGTGGTTGAATGTCATCAGATCCTCACAGCAATGGGCCAACATTTAGTTTAATGTCTTCACACAAGTGTGAAAGCTGTTACTGCATCAAATAAAATGGAGCAAACTACTGTGGGGTATTCGGCTAAGCAGAAATTCTCAGTTAGCCGGATCATTGAAGCCCAGAAGTGAGGCTTGTCCAACAGTTATTTCCTATTGGACAAGCTTAAATTTGGGCTTCAGTTATCACCTGCTTTGTGGAATAACCCCCCTGAATAATACGCTTAGCTTCAGGAGAAATGCTGGTTGTATTTGTACACTCACATGCCTCTTTCTTACAGATCAAGGCAGGAATGGCAGAAGCTGCTGTTGATAACACAAACCAACCTGACGACTCAGTCCCTTTGAAAGACTCTGAACCAGAGCTGATGGAGGAGCCCAGCCCAGAGGATCAGCCTGCTTTAGAAAGCAAGGCAGGAGAAGAAAAGGTAGAAGACGAAAAAGCCAACGTCTACCGCTACATTAAAGAGGATCTGTTCACCTCAGAGATCTTCAAGGTGGAGATCCAGAATCTGCCCAAATACATTGGCTTCAACGACCTGAAGAAGTTCCTGAACAAACATGGCCTCAATCCGCACAAAATCAAACTGATGGGGAGGCAGAACTTTGCTTTCGTCACCTTCAAGAATCAGGTTTGAGCTCCTTTATCTCAGTACACACACCGATGAGCTGTTTTAAATGGATCCATCTGCACATGACATTATGCTTCCTCTTCAGTGCTGATATTTACTCATCAGCTGATATTAATAATGATTCTTTTGTTTTCACAGTCCAAAGAGACTGGTTCTTGATTTAAACTTTACTACCATTTCTGTCATTGTACTATATTACATATGAAAATGTACTGAAATATTCCCTAGATTTTTTTAATCATATCTTTCATTACTATAATGTACCGTGCTTCAATCTCCCCTGGAATCCTTGAGCGCAAGATAGAAACACACCTTATACACAGTACCAGTCCGTCACAGGGCATCACACACTCACCCAGTCACTCACACACTCTCACCTATGGACAGTTTCACGCCCCTTCACCCAGTCACTCACACTCTCACCTATGGACAGTTTCACGCCCCTTCACCCTGTCACTCACACTCTCACCTATGGACAGTTTCACGCCCCTTCGCCCAGTCACTCACACTCTCACCTATGGACAGTTTCACGCCCCTTCACCCAGTCACTCACACTCTCACCTATGGACAGTTTCACGCCCCTTCACCCAGTCACTCACACTCTCACCTATGGACAGTTTCACGCCCCTTCGCCCAGTCACTCGCACACTCACACCTGTGGACAGTTTCACGCCCCTTCGCCCAGTCACTCGCACACTCACACCTGTGGACAGTTTCACGCCCCTTCGCCCAGTCACTCGCACACTCACACCTGTGGACAGTTTCACGCCCCTTCGCCCAGTCACTCGCACACTCACACCTGTGGACAGTTTCACGCCCCTTCGCCCAGTCACTCGCACACTCACACCTGTGGACAGTTTCACGCCCCTTCGCCCAGTCACTCGCACACTCACACCTGTGGACAGTTTCACGCCCCTTCGCCCAGTCACTCGCACACTCACACCTGTGGACAGTTTCACGCCCCTTCGCCCAGTCACTCGCGCACTCACACCTGTGGACAGTTTCACGCCCCTTCGCCCAGTCACTCGCACACTCACACCTGTGGACAGTTTCACGCCCCTTCGCCCAGTCACTCGCACCTGTGGATGGCTTCACACAGCCAGTCCACCTACCAACGTGTGTTTTTGGAGCATGGGAGGAAACCGGAGCACCCTGAACGTCTAATATTAAATAAAGACAGTCTATGGCACAATATTCATGAGCTTATTTTACTACCATGTGTGAGAGAGGGGTCTATCTGGATTATTGCTCATTGTTTCTTACACCTCGAATGCGAATTCAAACATGTAAATGATTCCTGACTCTTGACCTGAAGGAAGAGCGAGACAAGGCCATGAAGCAGGTGCACGGCGTCCAATGGAAAGGCAGAGTGCTGAGCGTGCGTTTGGCCAAGCCCAAAGCTGACCCCATCCTGAGGAAGAGGAAACAGGAGGAGGCAGAGGGACAACCTGCCCCTAAACGCTCTGCAGAGGGAGAGGGGACGGGGGACGAGGAGCCGCTCAGTGTCCAGATCAACAACGCTGTGACCCCGCTGTGGACAGTACCCTACGAGGAGCAGCTGAGGAGGAAAGAGCTAGAGGTGCAGGCTGTTCTACACAGACTCACCAGGTAACATTAATGCAGGATTGATGGATCCGTCTTACAGATGTAGGCCAATGTAGTGTTGGGACTCTTGCCCAGAAACTGTAGGATGCAGTGTGGTGTGTTTCCCTGAGCTGGGAATCAAACCTGCAATGATCCCATGATGCCACACAAACCCCTGTCATTGGTTAGAGTGGAAATAAAAGTTGTCAGATCTCTCAGGAGTGCTGATATTTATTGGATAGAATTAGGCTGGTTTTAAAGCATCACTAAGTAAGATTTTGTTGTTGTTGTTTCTGGGCACCCTCTACAGTTGAAGAGCATAATAGACGTGTAGAGCACGGGTCTGAAATCATAGGGAAGGTCGAGGGATGGGGGTGGTTTCCTACTCCACTCCTTAAGTTACATACGGTGCTTTTCCACTGCGTGGTGTCGGCTCGACTCGACTTGGCTCGTCTCGTTTTTAGCTTGTGAAATGAATATGTTGTTGTTTCAAAACCCTGTCTCTAACGGGAACTGCAGGCTTTGAAAAGCCACAAGAAGTCCAGGCGATTTTTACACATTCACATATCATTTTTGTGGGGGTTTTTTTGGGATTGAAAACAGCTCCATGCCCCAGTTCATACAGTTCATTGCCCATCGGCCGAAGGAGCGTTTAAACGTCTTCAAAACACTTTGGGGTAGTTTTACGAGCTGCCGTTTTGAGTCGGATAAAAACAACGTGAAACCTGGCGTAACTTCAGAGATAATACAAGTGGCGGCTTTGGCCTGGAGCTCTGCATTTTGTGGTGATTGACAGGTCTCACTGGCCAATCAGCGCTCTGTAGGGTTTACACATCACGATTTAGTACCTACTTGACTCACTTGGAATCATAACCAAGCACAGACTGAAAAAAATACCTAGTTCCAGAAACCGGGACCGGATTTGGACAGAGCCTAGTCGAGGTGCAGTGGAAAAGTGCTGAACCCAGAGTAGAAACGACAGAGGTCCTATTCTCCTTATTGCGAAGCGTCGTAATGATTTTAAAGATGAAAATTTAGGGTAAAATCATACTTAGTGTTGCTTTAATTATTTTTTGAAAATTAATTTTAACTGCCATCACTCAGGGATCATTAAACTGAGCTGATATAAACAATCAATTCAGATAATTAATAGCATCAAACCAATAAAGAGTAACCAGGTGAATATATTCTACTATAGTAAATACAGTATTCAGGGCAGCTGTGGTGTTGAGGTTAGAGAATCAAGCTTGAGGCCGGAGGGTTCAATTCCAGGGACAGGAAGTGCCCTTGAGCAAGGCACCTAACCCCCAAACTGCTCCCCGGGCGCCAAGGTACTTGGCAGCCCCCTGCTCCGTGTGTGTGTGTGTGTGTGTGTGTGAAGAATTGCTCACTAGTGTGTGTTTGTGTGTTCACTATCACGGATGAGTCAAATGCAGAGAAGCAATTTCCCTAAGGGGATCAATAAAAGGTGTTTCTTCTTCTATTGATTCATTTTCATTGTTGGATTTCTCTGCTCTCTCTGTTTTCAGGGAAATAGGTAACAATAATAAGGCCATGCTCCCGTGGCTGTTTGTCCAGAAGAACAAGTACAAGAACATGTGCTGCCCACTGGAAGCCATTAGACCTTCACCACTGCAGGTACCACATGAAAACAGCAATTTAGATGCATTCAGTAAACGTTGCATGGCTTCAGAATGTAATTCACATATTTTGTCTCGTTGCTTTTTCTCCCTGGGGCCCCACGCAGGACTTTTGCTTCACAAACATTCTTATTTTATCATTTCCAACCTGTTTTATAAAATAGAATTAGGTTGATTAGTTGAATTAAGCCCAAAGTAAAGCCTGTGCAGTAGGAATAGAGTTGAGGAACATTCCTATTGGACACCTCTGACTTGACCCTCAGTGACCTTAAGCCTCGGTTGATCCGTATTTAAATTTGAGCTTAGGTTATCTGGCTAAATCCTAATTCCCGCTTTATGGAACGGTCCCGTGGAGTGTCCATGCGTCTCTGTACCCCAGTGCTGTGTTGTGTTGCTTTGTTTGTCCTGACCGCTGCCTTGAGCAGAGCTCCTGCTGTAACAGAACTGGCTTCACTCCGCAGACAGAGTATCGGAACAAGTGTGAGTTTGTGATGGGGAGGGGTGCAGACGGAGAGGATAAAACGGTGGGCTTTCGTCTGGGGAAGTATAAAGGAGGCTCGTGCGCGGTGGTCAGCCCCTCGGACACAATCCACATCCCTCAGGAGGCCAAGAGAGTCGTCCAGTTCTTCCAGCAGTTCATCAGGTACCATCTACAACACTCGGACGCTGTAGACTAGTCTCGCAGCCTCTGAATTATTTATTGATTTATTATTTGGGTTTAATTTTGTGTAAACTGCCTGAGGGTAATACATTTTTTAATCATATGTCATTTTATAAGACACACTTTATACATATGTTTTATTTATTTTTATCTAAGATCCTAAAAAATGTGATGATGACACAGAGCTCCTTCTGAACAGTTACATCACTGCGTCCAAAAAGAACGAGAGAGGGAATATTAATCATGATAATATTCATTCATTCATTATCTGTAACCCTTATCCAGTTCAGGGTCGCAGTGGGTCCAGAGCCTACCTGTAATCATTGGGCGCAAGGCAGGAGCACACCCTGGAGGACACAGACACACGCAGACACAGGGAGAACACACCACACTCCTCACAGACAGTCACCCGGAGGAAACCCATGCAGACACAGGGAGAACACACCACACTCCTCACAGACAGTCACCCGGAGGAAACCCATGCAGACACAGGGAGAACACACCACACTCCTCACAGACAGTCACCCGGAGGAAACCCATGCAGACACAGGGAGAACACACCACACTCCTCACAGACAGTCACCCGGAGGAAACCCACGCAGACACAGGGAGAACACACCACACTCCTCACAGACAGTCACCCGGAGGAAACCCACGCAGACACAGGGAGAACACACCACACTCCTCACAGACAGTCACCCGGAGGAAACCCACGCAGACACAGGGAGAACACACCACACTCCTCACAGACAGTCACCCGGAGGAAACCCACGCAGACACAGGGAGAACACACCACACTCCTCACAGACAGTCACCCGGAGGAAACCCACGCAGACACAGGGAGAACACACCACACTCCTCACAGACAGTCACCCGGAGGAAACCCACGCAGACACAGGGAGAACACACCACACTCCTCACAGACAGTCACCCGGAGGAAACCCACGCAGACACAGGGAGAACACACCACACTCCTCACAGACTGTCACCCGGAGGAAACCCACGCAGACTCAGGGAGAACACACCACACTCCTCACAGACTGTCACCCGGAGGAAACCCACGCAGACGCAGGGAGAACACACCACACTCCTCACAGACTGTCACCCGGAGGAAACCCACGCAGACGCAGGGAGAACACACCACACTCCTCACAGACAGTCACCCGGAGGAAACCCACGCAGACGCAGGGAGAACACACCACACTCCTCACAGACAGTCACCCGGAGGAAACCCACGCAGACGCAGGGAGAACACACCACACTCCTCACAGACAGTCACCCGGAGGAAACCCACGCAGACGCAGGGAGAACACACCACACTCCTCACAGACCATCAGGTGGCCACTTCAATCCACGGCTGAAATGCCCCTGAGCAAGACACCTAAGAGTTAATCACATTCTGAGGAGCTTGATGAAAGTGTGATGATGTGACTCACCTCTTTATAAATAATAATGTGCTAGGTTCCAGATCCTCCCTGATTTCGTATTTCACTCTCAAAGTCTAAAACGTGATTCAAATTTAAATTTAAATATCCCACAAATTCCACTCCAGGTGCTGCCTTTGGGCAGTGACCAAAACAACTTGCTTTATCTAATGGATGATACCGCTTGATGTTCTGTATTTCTGTGGACAGGACTACTCCCTATGCAGTGTACAGTCCAGAGACTTATGAAGGCCACTGGAGGCAGCTGACAGTACGGACGAGTCGGACAGCTCAGATCATGGCAATGGTCTTCTTCAATCCACAGGTTTATGTCTCTCTTTTTTTTCTTCTACAGAAAGTGTAGCAGAGTAGCGTGTGTATAATCTTTATGAAAAAGCATTGTCTGGAATGGGATGCCTTGAAGCAGCTGCACATGAACCTAAAATCACCATACTAAACACCATGCGTGAGCTAGAAGGTTGTTCAGCCCACGGCATTGCACCGTGGAGCAGTGGAACTGTGTTCTCCATCCAGCATGGGTTTAAAATAAGCTGGTGTGTTTTCTGTGTGAGATCCAGAACTAATCTAACCTTGCTGATGTTTATTTGGCTGCTCTTCAAAGTAATGTTCCCACATCTAGTGTAAAACCTTCCCAGAAGAGTACAGACTGCCTGTTAGCGCTGTAGAGAGGAACACACCCCTGATTAATGGCCTCCATTTAAGAGATTCTTCTCATCTTTGGTCAGAAAGCGTGAATAATCCTGACTGTGATTCTTCTATCTCAGAAACTCTCAACCGAGGAGATCCAGGCTCTGAAGGATTCTCTGAGACACTATTTCACAGAAGGAGAGGGGAAAGAGAGTGGAATCACGTCTCTGCACTTTGTGAGAATGGGACAAAGGTGAGAGTTTATAACCCACTGAGGCAGGGATCATCAATCAACTGTGCACTTGTACTCTGTACGAATTCCCATCACATACGATACTAACAACACTAGGAGGGTGAGAAACAGCATGTGCTTCCTGTGAGAGAGACTGCTAATGCCCGAGTCGGTCAGATGAGCTAACAGACGCCCGTGCTGCCTGCCACAGTGCTGTGTAATGAGGGGTTGAATCAGTCCATGCCACTCACTCAGAGAGAGCAAAGGCATTTCTGCTTTCTTAGACCTCTCAGCCTCAGGTGGCTGAGGTATCACCGGGGGGTGAACTAGCCGGGCCACTCAGGAGCATTTTGGGTTTTGATGTGAAGGATTAGGGCTTGGAAATATACAGTTCACGGTATTTTCAATTACTTCAGTTATGTGTTTGTTTGGAAAATTAGGACGTCTGCAGGAACGGAGGATCTGCCGTGTGAGCTGGTGGCCGGAGATGAGTGGATCCACGAAGAGCTACTTGGCCTTAAATTCCGCATTTCCCCTCACTCTTTCTTCCAGGTAAACGTCAGTCACTATACATCCTTTCAGACTCCTACAAGAAGGATGAACACAAACAAAAGTTTTCTCCTCCAAAGGGCTGTTTATTACATGCTTCTCCAGAGACCTGCATCCAGCTGAGATCCTTTTTTCACACATAAAAAGTTCATTCATTGTCTGTAATCCTTATTCAGTTCAGGGTCACGGTGGGTCTGGAGCCTACCTGTAATCATTGGGCGCAAGGGGGAATACACCCTGAAGGGGGCGCCAGTCCTTCACAGGGTGACATACACACAGATTCACTCACACCTACGGACACTTTGAGTCGCCAATCCACCTACAAACGTGTGTTTTGGACTGTGGGAGGAAACCAGTCACAGGGAGAACACACCACACTCCTCACAGACAGACACCCGGAGGAAACCCACGCAGACACAGGGAGAACACACCACACTCCTCACAGACAGACACCCGGAGGAAACCCACGCAGACACAGGGAGAACACACCACACTCCTCACAGACAGACACCCGGAGGAAACCCACGCAGACACAGGGAGAACACACCACACTCCTCACAGACAGACACCCGGAGGAAACCCATGCAGACACAGGGAGAACACACCACACTCCTCACAGACAGACACCCGGAGGAAACCCACGCAGACACAGAGAACACACCACATTCTTCAGACAGTCAGTTCGGACTGTTTTGGTGTTTTACCAGGTCTAATTATGAGTCCTATTTATTCCTACGGCTAAAATAATTCAGCCTTTTTGACGTTCCCTGTCCTTTTATCTAATCTCATGAAATGTTAATAAACTTTACTTTGTAATTTCACTGGAATTAAAAAATGAAGGTTCCTCTCTGATTTCTGCAGTTCAGTTTTGTGTAGCAGTTTAATCATGACACTGCTGCTTTCTCCATGTAATTAATACACAGTATAACCCCCATGCTTTATTAGTTTTGCTTAATTCTGATGTTTAATTCTTTCTCTGATGCAGACAAACACTCTGGCTGCTGAGGTGCTGTACTCCGCTGTGGCAGAGTGGGCTCAGCTGGACCTTCAGAGCACTGTCCTGGACGTCTGCTGTGGAACAGGAACCATCGGCATCTCTCTCGCCAAGGTAAACTAATCGATGTACATGAATACTGATCTACACACATCAGTTAAATCATTCATTCATTGTCTTTAACCCATATCCAGTTCAGGGTCATGGTGGGTCTGGAGCCTGTCCGGAATCACTGGGCCCAAGGCAGGAACACATCCTGGACACACAAACACACCAAAACATCTTCACACTTTCAGACACATTTCAGTCGCCGATCCACCTACCAGTGTGTGTTTTTGGAGCGTGGGAGGAAACCGGACTGTCTGTGAGGAGTGTGGTGTGTTCTCCCTGTGTCTGCGTGGGTTTCCTCCGGGTGACTGTCTGTGAGGAGTGTGGTGTGTTCTCTCTGTGTCTGCGTGGGTTTCCTCCGGGTGACTGTCTGTGAGGAGTGTAGTGTGTTCTCCCTGTGTCTCTGTGGGTTTCCTCTGGGTGACTGTCTGTGAGGAGTGTGGTGTGTTCTCCCTGTGTCTCTGTGGGTTTCCTCTGGGTGACTTTCTGTGAGGAGTGTGGTGTGTTCTCCCTGTGTCTCTGTGGGTTTCCTCTGGGTGACTGTCTGTGAGGAGTGTGGTGTGTTCTCCCTGTGTCTCTGTGGGTTTCCTCTGGGTGACTGTCTGTGAGGAGTGTGGTGTGTTCTCCCTGTGTCTGCGTGGGTTTTCTCCGGGTGACACTCTGTGAGGAGTGTGTTGTGTTCTCCCTGTGTCTGTGGGTTTCCTCCTGCAGTCCAACCACATGTTGGTAGGTGGACTGGCTGTTCAAAGTGTCCATTAAGTGTTAGTATATGTGTAAAGTGTGTGATGTGCTGTGATGCACCGGTTTTTCCCGTTTTTTTTCAGGTTGTGTTCTTACCTTGCACCCGGTGATTCCGGGTAGGCTCCAGACCCACTGCGACCCTGAACTGGATAAGCACTTATAGACAATAAATGAACGAAAGCTTTTACGGCATATGGTTGACACTTATTCAAAGCAACTCAAGTATCAGACAACGTTGATAAAAAGGTAGCTGTAATGTTAGGGTTCTTACTGGGGGTAGATGGGTACAATGGTATCTTATTTTCACTGCTAAACTGGGTTAAAACTAAAATGATAAAGAATAAATAATAATTAACATCAATAATGAAACAATAGCAACAACAATATTGTGAAAAACATGTTTATAAACTTAAGAACGCTGTTTCTACAGCAATGTCAGAACTATAGTGTACACTTTGAGAGTATGTCTATGGTTATTCCAGTATTAATGGAGATGCTTGTATGTAGTAAACACTGTTTTAATTGAAAACTGTATGTTTCTCTCCCATTACAGAGGGTGAAGAAGGTGATTGGTATTGAACTCTGTCAGGAAGCAGTGGAGGATGCTAAAGTCAATGCAGAATCTAATGGTATTAGATCCAGTTAAACACAAATATTAACCCCAATGGACAGTGGACTTGTCCCGCTGTACTGACCTGTTCTGTCTTCTTAGGTTTGACCAACATAGAGTTCCACTGTGGCAAAGCGGAGGACATTCTGCCCAATGTCCTCAATGCCGTAGTGTCTCCTCACGTCACCGCCATCGTGGATCCTCCAAGAGCAGGACTGCGTGAGTAATGTTACTACTGCTACTACCAAGAACACGTTTTAACTGAATTTCTACACATCAGTGAGTGTCCCCAATCTCACACAGTGCCCCCAAGTGTTTACCATAGACACTGCAGCTAAAATGGACTACATTTGGCTACAGATTTTGTAGATGTCTAGGTTTAATCATGGGTTTCACTCTGGGCTGCGCTTCCCTGTTTGAATAAATACAGGAACTCCACTGAACGGTTAGTTTCAGATCTGGTTTGTTGGATGCATGTTAAGAGCCCAAAAGGTCTTTTGTTGTTTTTTGGTAACTGTTACATTGTGTGACCAGTCGTGGAACACAGGACCAGCTCTTTACCCTCGCTAGGATCCTGGAGGGTGCGCGGGAGTTTGCTCAACCAGTCTACTTGTGTTTTGTGGATCTGGAAAAGGCAGTCGACCCTGTCCCTTGGCATATTCTGTGGGGGGAGCTCGGGGAGTATGGGGTACTGGGCTCCTTGCTACAAGCTACAAGTCCCTGTATAATCAGAGCAGGAGTCTGGTTCGTATGACTGGCAGTAAGTCCGACTGTTTTCCAGTCGGAGTTGGACTCGGTCAGGGCTGCCCATTGTCACCGGTTCTGTTCATAATTTTTAGGGACAGAATTTCTCTGCATAGCCAAGTGGCGGAGGGTGTCCGGTTTGGTGGATGCGGATGATGTGGTCTTGTTGGCTTCATCGAGCCGGGACCTCCTGTCCTCCACCCCCAGTCCTCCTCTTGCTGGACCAGTTTGCAGTCGAGAGTGAAGGGTAGGGATGAGGATCAGCACCTCCAAGTCCATGGTACTCAGTCGGAAAAGGGTGGAGTGCTCTGTCCAGGTTGGAAGTGAGATCCTGCCTCAAGTGGAGGAGTTTAAATACCTCGGGGTCTTGTTCACGAGTGAGGGAAAGATGGAGCGTGAGATTGACAGGCGGATTGGTGCAGCGTCAGCAGTAATGCGGGCTCTGTACCGGTCCGTTGTGGTGAAGAGAGAGCTGAGCAGAAAAGCAAAGCTCTCGATTTACCGTTCAATCTACGTCCCAACCCTCACCTATGGTCACGAGCTTTGGGTAGTGACCGAAAGAACGAGATCGTGGGTACAAGCGGCTGAAATGAGTTTTCTCCGCAGGGCGTCTAGACTCTCCCTTAGAGACAGGGTTAGGAGCTCGGACGTCCGGGAGAGACTCGGAATGGAGCCGCTGCTCCTCCACGTCGAGAGGAGCCAGTTGAGGTGGTCCGGATGCCTCCTGGACGCCTTCCTGGTGAGGTGTTCCGGACATGTCCAACGGGGAGGAGGCACCGGGGCAGACCAAGAACACGATGGAGAGACTACATGTCTCGACTGGCCTGGGAATGCCTCGGTATACCCCCGGAGGAGCTGGAAGCAGTGGCTGGGGAGAGAGAGGTCTGGGTTTCTTTGCTCCGACTGCTTCCCCCGCGACCCGGACTCGGATAAGCAGTGGATAATGGATGGATACATAGTGTTACAATCGACAGTTGTCATTTCATTCAACAAAATACAAACTCAAAATGAATATACTGGAAATGGCGAGGGAGAAGTATTTATTGGTCACTGCCCAAAACATGTGCATCGATGTGTTCTGTTATTGGGGATAATTTTGTGTCCAAAAGTATGTGTGTTTTGGTTTATACGATTTAAAGATGGTAATTTTGATGTTAGCGGGTGTGAACACAGTGTATTAGACATAAATAAGAAGTATATCTGACTGTTTTGTGTGTGTACACTTAAATTGTACATTTAAAAACATTTTTTCAGCTAATTAACAATGTAGATTTAAAGCATTCGTAAACCTTTAATTGTTTTCTAAAGTGGTACCATTTCTTCTTAGATTCCAAAGTGATTCTGGCGATCAGGAGGGCGGAGCATCTGAAGAGACTGGTGTATGTGGCGTGCAACGCTAAAGCGGCTATGAACAACTTTGTGGAGTGAGTATATGTTGTCTTTTTTTATTAATAATTTCAAACTAAGAGCATTGATCCTCTCTTTTCAACCCATCGGACTCAACACTGAGAACCTCTGCCCTGAAATGCCCCTGGTCAAGAACCTGCAAGTGACTTATTTATTATAAATACATATTACTTATAAACACCAGTCGCCCTAAAATATTGAAATAGTTTCTGCGCTCACTGTCCATTTTATCAGCTCCTCTAACCGTAGGCACACTCTGTAGGTTTCCACTTACAGACTGTAGTCCTACTGTGATCCACTTCCAGAATCATACCTGCTCTGAGGGGGTCCTGACTATTTGAAGCACAGTGTGAAAGGAGCAGAGCAACAGATTCTTCAGTCTATAAAGTTGTAAAACTACAGAATGCACCTATAGCCAGTGGAGCTGCTGAAAGTGGACAATGAGGGTAGAAAAAGGTGGTCATTCATTCATTCATTATCTGTAACCCTTATCCAGTTCAGGGTCTCGGTGGGTCCAGAGCCTACCTGGAATCATTGGGCGCAAGGTGGGAATACACCCTGGAGGGGGCACCAGTCCTTCACAGGGCAACACACACTCACACATTCACTCTCACACTCACACCTACGGACACTTTTGAGTCACCAATCCACCTACCAACGTGTGTATTTGGCCTGTGGGAGGAAACTGGAGCACCAGGAGGAAACCCACACAGACACAGAGAGAACACACCACACTCCTCACAGACAGTCACCCGGAGGAAACCCACGCAGACACAGGGAGAACACACCACACTCCTCACAGACAGTCACCCGGAGGAAACCCACGCAGACACAGGGAGAACACACCACACTCCTCACAGACAGTCACCCGGAGGAAACCCACGCAGACACAGGGAGAACACACCACACTCCTCACAGACAGTCACCCGGAGGAAACCCACGCAGACACGGGGAGAACACACCACACTCCTCACAGACAGTCACCCGGAGGAAACCCACGCAGACACGGGGAGAACACACCACACTCCTCACAGACAGTCACCCGGAGGAAACCCACAGAGACACGGGGAGAACACACCACACTCCTCACAGACAGTCACCCGGAGGAAACCCACGCAGACACGGGGAGAACACACCACACTCCTCACTGACAGTCACCCGGAGCAAACCCTCGCAGACACGGGGAGAACACACCCCACACCTCACAGACAGTCACCCGGAGGAAACCCACGCGGACACGGGGAAAACATACCAGCTCCAGGCCCCTGATGCTGTGTGACTGCGACACTACCTGCTGCGCCACCGTGCCACCCACAAGGTGGTCATCTTAACGTTATTGCTGTTGGGTGTCCTTGTGTGCTGGATTGACCAGTGAGTCTTGCTTTCACCTCCTGAAGTTTCTCATCTTTGAATTTTGATTGGGGGGGCTAGATAGTCATTGTCTACTGAAGTTAAGCCCCACCCACTCAGCAGATTCAATCTTACCCTGACTGGAAAATGACAGCACGACAAACACAGCTAACATAATTATTTTTAACGTTTACGTCTTTTAGTAATGCACAGTTAGTCACAGAAGCTTAGAGTCATTTTCCAATCCGGGTTTGGGTGGGTGGGGCTTAACATCAGCAGCCAATGACTGTCTAGATCCTGACACCATCAAAAGTGAGAAACTTAATATTAAACTCAAAGACGATTCAATACAGAAATATTCTCGTTACGAACCTGTTTTCTCAATTACGAAATGTCATTTATTGGTTATGGATTGTTTTTTTGGTTCTCAGAAATTTAGAACCTATTTTGACGCCATATATTAGTCTCCATTTTCGAACTTAAAATGCAGTCAGGATCTTTTACCCCCACGAAGCAGCGACACAATGTTTATGAGTGTTTTTTTATCTTCTATATATAGCAACTCATCTCTTGTGACAGTTGTGTTTGGGAGTCTCTGAACAAACCAGTTTATGCCTCATAAAGCAGGTCCCATGCATGTGGGTGGTGTTGTTTTAGACACAGCACTGTTCCATGAACCACAAACATTACTTGGTGAGCCCTGGATCCTGATTCCTGACCACTCCATTTTCAGTTTTCATTTTAAAACCGCTGTAATTCACCCTCATGCTTTTCCTTTCTGCCGTGTCCTAGTCTGTGCAGAGCGCCCTCCAACAGAGTGAGAGGAAGTGCCTTCCGTCCGGTCAGAGCCATGGCAGTGGACCTCTTCCCCCAGACCATGCACTGTGAGGCCATCCTCCTGTTCGAGAGAGTGGACTACAGCCCCAGCGTCAGCAGCACAGCGCCTCGGACCACGGAGGACTGACACGAAGAGGATGAACAGTGTTCTGGTCCTGAGGGACATCTGAGTAAACTGAAGGAGTCTTAGTGTTTCTCACCCTATTCTCAGTTTGTATCTACTACATTTCAGCTGATTGCCATTGTTTAAATGGTATTATTGTTCTCAGTTGTTTGGTTTCAAATTCGTTTTATGTTCCTTTATCTGTTGTAAATAAAATACAGCAGATGCAGAATTGGTTTAGGTTTTTCTTGCCAGCCGTCCGCATCATTACTCGCTCATCGCACGGGGGTCGGTCAGTGACAGTTCGAAAAGAAGCTGTGGCTGACATCATGTCTCAGAAGGAAGCACGTGTTTGTCCTTACCGTCCCAGTGTTGGTGGCATAGTGAATGTGTGAGAGAGAGTTCAGCTAACAGCCAGTGGGATGGAACTGCTGATGCTTGGGTGGAGATTTGGCAAAAAAAAGTATATAGTAGTGCTGGGCGATATGAGCGCAAATCAGTACCAGGATTAATGAACGATTATTTTGGTGTTGTATTTGTGACCCTCATAGTTCACTGACGAGGCTTTTGCTGTTAATATGCTCCAGTGTTAAAGCTGGGATATTGTTTCTAATGTCGCTGGGAGCTTGTTCCTCATTTTTTGAGCCCTGTTTATTTTTGGTGTGTGACTGTGCTTTGATCACTGTGTTTATATTTGACATCTTTTTGTTCAGTGTCGTCTTAATTATAGTCAAAACACAACACGTCCAACCACAGACGCTTTTTCTTTGGCGCGTGGTCGGCCTCTGAGTTTAGGCTGCTTCCATGTGACTACAGCTTAGTAGGCTGGTTTTAAAGGGACAGTACACCAACACGCAGCAGGGACATAATCAATCATTCGTTATCTGTAAGCACTTATCCAGTTCAGGGTCGCGGTGGGTCCAGAGCCTACCAGGAATCATTGGGCGCAAGGCGGGAATACACACTCACACCTACGGCCACTTTTTGAGTCACCAATCCACCTACCAACGTGTGTTTTTGGACTGTGGGAGGGAACCGGAGCACCCGGAGGAAACCCAAGCAGACACAGGGAGAACACACCACACAATCACCGGAGGAAACCCACGCAGACACAGGGAGAACACACCACACTCCTCACAGACAGTCACCCGGCGGAAACCCTCACAGACACATGGAGAACACACCACACTCCTCACAGACAGTCACTCGGAGGAAACTCACGCAGACACAGAGAGAACACACCACACTCCTCACAGACAGTCACAACACTGGTGCGAAAACACCTGAATATAAACAGTACACATCCTGATTCATTTTTATTATACTTTAATCGTGACACAAACCTTGAAATCAATATCACCTCAGTAGAATCCATTCACACATCTGTATTATGTTCCAGATGTGCCGAGAGGTAAGACAGGAAAAGTTAATGCAACCATAAATAATTATAATAAATATCAAGTAAATGTACAGCACAGATCTTCACTTTGTTCTGTTATGCAGATGCCCTTAGACAATAACCCACTGATCCATCCATCCTCCTGAAAGACAGAGATAGAGGAGAGAGGGAGCATCCTTTTATAGCAGCAACCACATCAAAACGCACTGCATAAACGCACCCCGCACCGTCTGGGTTTGAACAGCGGGGGGCGGGGGCAAGTCTATGGTGGGACACTTTCAGTGGCATTTATGATACAGTGGCTCCATTCAAGTTGCACAAAATAGTTCACCAGAAGCATGAGAGTGAACAGTGCAGTCCACTCACGTTACGATACGTGTATGTAATGCATTATAACTACTACTTTCAGAGTCTGAGGGAGAAGGACCACTGGGAACCCCATTTAAAAAAAAAAATCCGGCTCCAGGCTTTGACTCGGGGTTTTGTAGATGTTCTGGAAGAGCAAAGTGTAAATGATGAAATGACAGGTGAAGAGGACAGAGCCTATCCATAGAGCACAGGAAGGTTACACACCTACAGCATTTTGGTTTTGGAGGAGGCCTAGAAGTAGCTTTAGTATAATTCTGAACTTTGAAAATCCCCTGGTGGTGTTACGATGAACATCACACTGTACGTCCAAACGTTACTTACACACGTATTGAATTGAGCTCCATAGAACAGCACACCAACGGAACAGCCTGTCCACAGCAGGCCCAAGGCCCGGTTAGTTCCCCCAGCCGTGGATCATGTCGTTCATTGGCGAACGCTGGAGCTCCATTTGGGATGAGATGGAATGCCCTAGTGGTTGCCATAAAGTCCTCACATTAAACATTTTCATAACGTCTTCTAGAAAAGTGGAGGTCTTGGACCAACTCCCTCTTTATGAGTGTCGTCCGTAAACGTTTGGACGTATAGCGTACGCGCAGGGCTCTCTGGTACAGTGTTGTGACCACAGTTAGGCTGGACTTAATCACATTTGGTAAAGAGCTCAAACTAACGACCATCGTCTTTCTCTCATGACCGCGACTGGATGGTGTGGGGGAACAAAAAAAAGAGTTAAAATCAAAAGATAGTAAATTCACAACTCAATATATTATTTTTGCTCGACTTTGTACACGTCTTACAAATAAAATATGTGCACCTTTATCGATATAGGCAGATAATTCCTCAAGTAATGCACAAAGCAGTCCTTCCCGCCGTTTACAATACAGAGTCATAGTCATACACGCTTGTCCATAACACATGCTAGAAGTGTGAGATGCAGGATTGAGCTCCTCTTTGATATGAACACTAGACATCCTGTCTCTTTAGGAGTCTTTAATAAGCGATGGAGGTAGTCCTTCCTTGAGTTCTTCCCTATACTCTCCTTAACTTTCAGTTTACACCTCTGTGTATCATCTTTAAAAAGTCAAGCAGCGTCTCGGTGGATATACGTGTGTAAACAAGCATCGACAAGGTTGAAAAGGGCCTCAAAATAAAAGCTTTAGTAAGAGCACACACAGAGAAAATGAAAAAAAGGTCAATGGCCATTACCATTGCATCCCAATAAAAAGCGAGAACTGACTCAACTCCAGCCTCCAGACTTTAAAAACGCGAACGGGCTGGGGATCCTTCAGTCCGCCCAGGTCCAAGATGAAAGCCGAAGGAGTCCTCACTTCCAGTGAGTATCAGCTGTGATGATAAAAACCTATGAACTCAGAGGAGATGGGATTGGGCGTGTACTTGGTTCTGGCGTCTCTATCCACTCAGGGGGTCTTCACGGTAGTGTATAGCGTAGCGCAACTTCTCCAGCATCACGTCGAGAGAGGAGTACTGGGGTAGCTTCACCATGAACATGCAGGTCTCCACTCGAATGTAACGCAAGTCTGGGGAACCTGGTCAACACACACACACACTCTCTTAATAACATTAAGGGGAAAAAGCCCAGCTTTAATACTTGAGCATATTTACAGTACACATTTGTCAGTGAAGGGCAGCACGGTGGTGCAGGAGATTAGTGTCGCAGTCACACAGCTCCAGGGACCTGGAGGTTGTGGGTTCGAGTCCTGCTCTGGGTGACTGTCTGTGAGGAGTGTGGTGTGTTCTCCCTGTGTCTGCGTGGGTTTCCTCTGGGTGACTGTCTGTGAGGAGTGTAGTGTGTTCTCCCCGTGTCTGCGTGGGTTTACTCCGGGTGACTGTCTGTGAGGAGTGTGGTGTGTTCTCCCCGTGTCTGCGTGGGTTTACTCCGGGTGACTGTCTGTGAGGAGTGTAGTGTGTTCTCCCCGTGTCTGCGTGGGTTTACTCCGGGTGACTGTCTGTGAGGAGTGTGGTGTGTTCTCCCTGTGTCTGTGTGGGTTTCCTCCGGGTGACTGTCTGTGAGGAGTGTGGCGTGTTCTCCCTGTGTCTGCGTGGGTTTCCTCCGGGTGCTCCGGTTTCCTCCCACGGTCCAAAAACACACGTTGGTAGGTGGATTGGCGAATCAAAAGTGTCCATAGGTGTGAGTGAATGTGTGAGTGTGTGTTGCCCTGTGAAGACTGGCGCCCCCTCCAGGGTGTATTCCCTCCTTGCGCCCAATGATTCCAGGTAGACTCTGGACCCACCGCGACCCTGAACTGGATAAGGGTTACAGATAATGAATGAATGAATGAATGAATTTGTCAGTGAAGTATGAGGCAAACAACATAACCAAAATAATTGTTCATTAAATCGTAATCGAGGCGAATTCTTCAATTAATAGTGATATTGATTTGCCGTCCGACACTATGGACAGTCTCACCTCACCTACCAGGGCCACACCCCTCACAGACAGCGAACCAAGGTACATATGGGTCCCAGGACCCCGAGACCCCGGAGCTGTGTGGTAATGAAACTCCAGGTTTAGCTGCCATGATGCCCCTGACTTAAACTAACATTGTTTACAATAAATTACCATTCCTTTATCATTATTTGTCATTCACAAAAAGCAGCCTATAATGTCATGAACGTACCCACTGCCCCGTCCGGTGGGGCGATCTTCATCGGGTAGGGCGGCACGTGGGCAGTGTCTGGTCCTCCGTCTTTACAGGGGCAGGTGAAGGGGATACGCTCCTGGTTGCAGGCGAACTTAATAAACTTACAGAGCTCCTCCTGTGTGAACATCTCCAGAGCAGTCCAGAAGAACTCAATGTGCTGATCCGTCTCCATCAGACCCACCTGGTACATAGTGTGAGCCTGAGGGGGAAAACAAAAAAAACAGGTTATTGGAAGATTTATAATGTAACTTGGTGTAAGGACTTGCAGGAGATGCAGTGAAGTTTCTGGAGAAGAGACACTGGACTTGGGAGGGTCTGCTACATCACACTTACCTTAAGGAACTCGAGGTTGATGTAGGGGAGGCCACAGGTGCGCAGTTCCAACTCTAAGGGGCTGAGGATGGTGAGGAGCTGCAGAGGTATAATGGAACCTAGTCCTGCGCGAACGGCGTTCATACACTCCATGTTCTGCAGCTCTCGCAAACGAAGAGCTCGTACTGATCTCGCATACATGTCTTTATTCTCCCAACTGTAAACACACAGGAAAGAGAGGGGTATTTGGTGGGTTTCTGGGATAAATAAAGCAGGGAATAAAACGGTGGAAGCATGGGACGTATCGCAAATCATTTCAGGCCAAGACCCATGATAGCATTACAGTCCTTGCTCTTCTCTAGGCATAGAACGAGCCTCCTGCTATCACTCAGTTCCGCTGAAGCCAATACAAATGTCTGCTTGCTAATAAAACAGAACTGGGCCCAAATTTAGAGTACAGATCATAAAGGGTAGATGAAGCATCTTAACAGTTAAGTTGATTGTAACACTAAGATGATTTTGGGAAACAAGGCTGCGAGCGGTTAGTGTTCTCCTGAAAGCGTGTTCAGCTGTTGTGACACTATGTATACGAGGAAGCATGTGCTGCGTTCAAACTCCAAACCTGGTAGCATTATGTGATTGGTGGAGATGTAAAGGAACACTAGGTAGAGTTTTTACCTTGAAATCACAGGTTTGGTTTCACTGTGAGGTCCACTGAGCTGTAATAGGGAAAAAAGGCCCTCTGTCGTTGCTAATTCTGGCTCAGCACCACAGAAACTACACTATGTAACTGTAGGACGAGGGTAAGAAACAACACCCTCCTTCCCCCCCTTCACTTTGATTTCTGGACTGTGCTGTAAAAGGGAATTACACTATGCAACAGTAGGGGGAGCTCAGGAGCACAATGACCAAATACTAACTATTCATTCATTCATTCATTATCTGTAACCCTTATCCAGTTCTGGGTCACGGTGGGTCCAGAGCCTACCTGGAATCATTGGGCGCAAGGCAGGAATACACCCTGGAGGGGGCGCCAGTCCTTCACAGGGCAACACACTCACACTTTTTGAGTCGCCAATGCACCTACCGACGTGTGTTTTTGAACTGTGGGAGGAAACTTGAGCACCCGGAGGAAACCCACGCGGACACAGGGAGAACACACCAACTCCTCACAGACAGTCACCCGGAGGAAACCCACGCAGACACGGAGAACACACCAACTCCTCACAGACAGTCACCCGGAGCGGGAATCGAACCCACACCCTCCAGGTCCCTGGAGCTGTGTGACTGCGACACTAACCTGCTGCGCCACCGTGCCGCCTCAAATACTAACTAGTGTTTATAAAACTAACTAATGGAACCGACGATGAATACCATGAGGAAAGGACTCACAGGGGAAAAGAATTTTAAAAATGAAATAAATAAAAATCAACAGCAGTTACCTGACGGTAATGTTGCGTCCTCCTGGGCACAGTTCCACCTCCTCTCCCGACATGGTGACGTAAGTGAAGGTGCAGCAGGGACGGCTGGGTGAGTCCGGACTCTCTCCCGAGTGACTCTGAGATGAGATCTCTGCACAAAGAGCCTCCAACTCGGCTTCATCGGTCACCTACAAAGAAGCAGGAGAGGGTCAGGACTTATTGTCGTTATTAATCTAATGTGAACTCTGTCACCATCACCACCCCCTCCTTGGAAATCAGCAAATGTGCTGTATAGAGTTTTAAATATTCAAAGGCATCCATTAAGTCCTGCTTTCATAAAATGTTACATAAACGATAAATTAACAAGCGAGTATCTCATACACTTTCAAACTTCTTGATGTAGTTGTAAGTGAGGACATCAGCTTCCTGCAGATCTGCATCAGGGTCCAGACTCTCACCCACTAAACCCTTCCAGAAGGAGCCCAGGAGATCCAGAGGTAAAGGCACATCTGCACGAATGGCAATGCCCAGCAACTGGCCGAAGAAATGCAGCAGCTGCTCTTCAGCGTAGCTGATGGGGCAAGGCATAAGGATGTACTTCCCCTAAACAAACACAAGCATTAGTATGGTCTAAGGAATGAGTTCTTTATCTCAAGCAAAAACGACAGACAGTTTTTCATCAACAAAGTGAGCCAGGACTAGACCTGTTTACAGAGAACTGTCGAATGTTCTCCACGGCCTTTGAGAACAGTATCTACATGTTGGTAAAAACAGAACACTTTTTTCATTCATAGATTCTACTTCCTGCTTAGAGAGCGTACTTTTTCAGCATCTGTGTGCAGTGCAGGAGCCTGTTATACACAGCATTATTCCGCTGTAAGAAGCGCTATATAAATACATTTTAATTGATTTATTCATTGACAGAAAATACACAGCGTTTTTTGTCTTAGAATGTGTTTTTTGAGCAGAAAGTTATGTTTATTTATATTTGCAACATTTACATTTCTCACAGTACAGAAAACTTTCATTGTCTGTAACCCTTATCCAGTTCAGGGTCGCGGTGGGTCTGGAGCCTATCCGGAATCACTGGGGGCAAGGCGGGAACACACCCTGGAGGGGGCGCCAGTCATTTACAAGGTAAAACACTCACACCTACGGACACTTGAGTCGCCAATCCACCTACCAACGTGTTTTTGGACCGTGGGAGGAAACCCATACAGACACAGGGAGAACACACCAAACTACACTCAGTACAGAAAACTTGCACTTATTAAATGACAAATTTCCTTGGACTGTTCACGTTACAGAAAACACCAGAGCGCGCGCGCGCTCTCTCTCTCTCTCTATCTCTATCTCTATCTCTATATATATATATATATATATATATATATATATATATATATATATATATATATATATATACACACACACACAGTGGAACGGATACGAACCGGGCATTTGAATATTTGCCTCCACCAACGAACCATGACTCTAGAAACGAACCCATGGCCACTCACCCCAATCGGCGAGTCTCCCGGCGCCCAGACTTGAGTGAGCTTTTAAGATTAGCACATTGTAGCTTTAGCAGTTTAGCATTAGTGTAAATAGCAGACATCAAAATTCGTGCTAAGTTAAGCCGTATCTACGCTTCGTCTCCCCACATTCACCACCTACTCTCCGTTATTCCCCCCACACACCTCCCGTCATACAGCCAGTGCCTGTGTTACTGCTCCAGCCAGTCGTCACGTCTTCAAGGTAGCGATGTGTAACCACTTAAAACCTTATTATTTCTTTTTTATTACTGTTTCCACTGTATTTCTTTTTTATTTTTAGTAACGCTACAGGTATTTTTTACTAATTTGAGAGTGTTGTAAACATATATCAGTGCAAAAAGGGTGACTTCCTTTTGTTAATGGAAAACATTAATTGCTTTTCCATTATTTTAAATGGGGAAAACTGATTCGAGAAACGAACTTTTCCACTTACGAACCGGGTCACGGAACAGATCAAGTTCGTAGGTAGAGGTTCCACTGTATATATATAATATTTTTGTTTTTTAGATCATCATGTTTAGGAGACAAGGATGGCCCTAGTTTTGCCAGCTAAAGACCTTTTCTTTGTAGTGTAAAAGCACAGAAATGTCTGACTGTAACGCCACAGGCTTTGGCGCCATGTTCAAAAAGTGTTAAAAGAGTGTACAGTGGGACACTGAAGGTTATGCACCTTGTTGCGATTAGCAGCAGCGCTGGGGCACAGGAGGAGCAGAGAGAGGGCAGTGCTTTGCAGTTCCTTGCAGACTTGCCACAAGAAGTGGCGAAAAGATCCGCCTGAGAAGGAAAAAAAAGAAGACATCTTTAAAAACACACCACTTTCCACATCTTTAGAAAACAGCAGAAGTTCCTCACATGGTGTGAAAATTTCATGAAGAATGAACAAACAGATATGCTCCAGAATTACTTGAAGTAAAGTCTGTGACATTAACATGCATTAAAAGGAAAATATCTCTGCCTTCTGTGAAGCTGGTATCATGGAGATATTATGTTTGGTTCTGGTCAGTAATGATAAGTTAAGCTGAGAATTTAACTCGACCACAGAGTGAATATGTACTGGACACTCACTGGTGCCATGGACTTCTTCTCCAGTGAATCTGATGTTGAAGGAGTAAGTGGGGTCCCCTCCGCTCGCGAGCCTCACACACAGCTGAGACGAGTGGACGCTGGACAGCTGCCGAGCTGCCTGGCAGAAGTAGGTGTTTTCTGAGGAGTGGATCTCCCCTGTACACACATGAGCGCACACACATCTTTCACTGAACATGCATAGGTGTATATATGTATGATCGCAGTAAATGCTGTTAAATAACTAGTTCGCTGTCAAATGTAATCATGGGAAGTCCAAGTAAATAATCCTTACTTAGTTAAGTAATGTGACATAACATATGATTTGGTGTTGTGTATTGGGCAACAACGCTGCTCTCTAAACCCTAAAAACCCTACGGTTTGATTCCTAGCTTGAATAAACACACTATGCTACAACATATCCTTGGCAAAGACTCCTTGCCTCTCGACTGTAACATGACTGTGACTATAAGTAGCTTCGGTTTAGAGCGTCTGCCAAATGCTGTAAACATAAAAATGTAAATGAATCTAAAAATGTGAAAGCGCTGACGTTACCTCCCACAATCTCCAGAGGGTCCAGTGTGATTTCAGGAGCTGCGTGGTCAGCCGTGCGCTGCACCGTTGCATTCAGCACTCGGTTCATAACAGTCACTTTGGTGTCGTAAAAAATAAGGCCTGGGAAATGAATCACATACATTTTTTGCAAAGATTAATAAATGTAAAGACTAACAAATTTCAGTAAGTTCAGACTTTGCTAATCATTCTTTCATTCTCTGTAAGCGCTTGTCCAGTAGAGGGTTGCGCTGGGTCTGGAGCTTTGAGTTTTGAGCTGTCAATCCACCTGCCAACGTGCGTTTCTGGACCTTGGGAGGAAACCCACGCACACACAGGGAGAACACACCACACTCTTCACAGACAGTCGCCCGGAGGAAACCCACACAGGCACAGGGAGAACACACCACACTCCACACAGACAGTCACCCGGAGGGAACCCATGCAGACACAGGGAGAACACACAACACTCCTCACAGACAGTCACCCGGAGGAAACCCACACAGACACAGAGAGAACACAGCACACTCCTCACAGACAGTCACCCGGAGGAAACCCACACAGACACAGAGAGAACACACCACACAGACAGTCACCCGGAGGGAACCCATGCAGACACAGGGAGAACACACAACACTCCTCACAGACAGTCACCCGGAGGAAACCCACGCAGACACAGGGAGAACACACCACACTCCTCACAGACAGTCACCCGGAGGAAACCCACACAGACACAGAGAGAACACACCACACTCCTCACAGACAGTCACCCGAACCCACAACCTCCAGGTCCCTGGAGCTGTGTGACTGCGACACTAACCTACTGCGCCACCGTGCCGCCTCACTTTGCTATTTTATTTTATTTTATAGGATGCAATGACATTCAGTGGAACACATCCATAGGACAAAAAATATCAAGTTGATTGTTGTGATTTCTAAAAATCCGATTCATTTCTCATCTTCTGCTGCTTCTTTTCTGCTTAGACCATTTCAGGCTCATGTTGGCAATAGGTTGAACAAAGAAGCCCAGGTATCTGTGCCCCACACAGCTTTTTCTAACTAATCCAGAGGGATCCCCAATTATTCTCTGGCAAGCTGGGAGATATAGTCCCCCCAGCGAGCCCTGGGTCTACGTTAGCCTCCTCCCAGCTGGCTGTGCCTGATATACCAACCTCAGCTGGCTCCTCTCAGCACAAAGGAGCAGCGGTTATACTCCAAGCTCCTACCAGAAGTAAGAGTTTATTAACATTAACAATGAGATCATATGTGGAACCTCACCTTTGGCCTCACACAGCAGGGCAGCAATACTGTTCTGATATGTGTGTGTCTGTCTGAGCTCCACGAGTGGCAGGAAGAAACTCTCTAGCGTGTTGTTGAGCGACTGCAGGAGAGCGAAGCGCAGACGCAAACTTTCCACAGGCACGTCTACAGAAGATACAAAACACAACAGCTTCAATACAGTGGTCAAACATCAAGCTGTTAACACAAACAACTTCAATACTTTTAGGGAATGGGAAGGTTACACAAAAAACATCTTAATATCTGTGGAGTGTGTATAATCTCTGTGTAACAGCATGAAACAAAACGATACATTCTGGAGCAGCAAGGCGCCTAACAAAGCCTTTACAAAGCCTTTCAGCACTGGGCTGCTGAGTGAAGCACCTCTGGGATAAAATGGAGTGGCTTTTGTAATCCAGAACTAATCATACATCAGCATCTGAATGCTTTTAAATCCTCACTAAAATGTTTTTTGTACAGATACCAACAATGAAAAGCTGAAACAGGTTTATAATCTTACTCAGAAGGCATGAGACACGGGGGTCTGCTGCATCCGTGGGGTCCAGGTAAACTTCATGGGGGTGGAGGCGGGCAGGAGTGATGGCCAGATGGCGGCAGAGACGATTTATGTACTGTACTAGAGCTATGTCCATCTCTAATGTCCACTTCCTGCTGGCTTTCTGGGCGTGCCGTGTATCAATGCATGAGCATCTATTGAAGAGAAAGAGGTTGGGACTGACATTTTAAAAACACAACACTATGAATCGTCTTAGTGAGAAGCTGGACCTGGCGTGTCGTGGCAGTGAATAGCTCAGTGATCTGCAGAGTCTAGGTCTCGATGTCTGGGTTGAGTTAAAAATATACGGTTGCAGTAAGACTTATCTAGGGCTTTAATTAAGAGTCTTGCCTGTTTTTTTTTATTGTGGGATTTTTCATTTTTGGGATGAGGATAACAGGGGTGTGTGATGTCACGGCACATGGGCATTTGGTCTTTTCCGATTGGTCAAATTCATTCAACAAGCTGTGTGTTTGTGTGTGAAACTGCCTGACAATTTAAATTAAAGACAACATTATTGTTGTATTGATGAGGTAGGCTATAACCTCTTACCATCTGAAAAACTGATATTTTCTTTAGTGTTCTTTAGTTTCTTTAGTGTGGCTGCAGGGAACCAGGATACAATCTGATTTCTGAATATCGATGCTGCAAGGAACCTCTATGAATACTGGATTAGTGAGGAATGATGATTGGGTGGTGGGTCTGCACAGAAGATTAATCAAGCGGATCAAACAACATATCCATCTTCTTCTGCTTCTGGAAGGATGTTAGCTATACCTCTCATAAAACCACTCTCACAACCTTCCAAGTTCCATCTAGACAAGGTTTTCGCAAACTGTGTACTGTGAACCACTAGTGAACCATGAAGCAACATCTAGTATTCCTTGGGCCCAAAGAAGTAGTATGTATCAGCGGTCAAATGACTGCCACTCAGCGCTTCTAGTGTTAACGTCATCAGTTTCATCCAACTTTTCTATTTGCTTTACATTTCTTACATATTTTAGTTTCTGTGATTGAAATGAAATGGACAATACATATAAATTTTAAGCGATTGTTCAGGCTCTAATTCTCATGTTTTCGCTGTCAGCACTTGAGGGTAGAAAATACAAAAAAAAAAGAGACCATTTTACATGTTTTAAGCCCCTTGGGCCGTTATGCTTTCCAGTTATAAACAAGTGAGCTGTGAGGCAGAAGAGGTTGAGAAGCCCTGATCTAGAAAACCAAAAGGTTCACTATCATTGGGTTAAGAACTCTTAGTCACAAATAAATGCTACACATCTACTTCCCATTTGTTCATGATGTACCTGCTTCCCACAGAAAGAAAGATATCATGTCAAAGAACATTGTTCTAATCAAACAGTGATGGTACCTTTCGAAATGCAGGTCATAACCACATGCTAGAATGGCCCTCCAGACACTGCGAATGTCCTGCTTGGCTCGGTCCACTGTGAACTTGTGGAAACCCTCCAGAGTCAGATACTTCTCTTCTGGAACTGGAATAGGGGAGAGACAGCATTGAGCAACAATGAGAAAACTGTCTCACACTGCTGAAATTACCCAAAAGGAAAAATATTGGGACCTCTTTGAATGTTATTCATATGACACACACTGACATGAGTACGCACTCTCAGTGGGTTATAACACTCTATACGTTCAACACTTTAGACATACAACTTCTAATAGGTGATGTAAGGTGCACCCACTGCTAACAAGTGTTCAACACCTTGTATAATCTACATTCATTTAAACATTACATGGTTGGGGGGGGGGGGGGGGGGTCACATGGGAAATAGTCTCTGCACAGAGCAATAACAAACACTAAGCACTCAAAATGTAAAGTGAAAACCTTCAAGCTTTTTGGAAGGTGACTTCTCAGGGTCTTTCTCATCAGGTCTGGCTTTCTCTG
Source organism: Hoplias malabaricus (assembly GCF_029633855.1). Classification (NCBI taxonomy): domain Eukaryota; kingdom Metazoa; phylum Chordata; class Actinopteri; order Characiformes; family Erythrinidae; genus Hoplias; species Hoplias malabaricus. The sequence continues at coordinate 24,575,585 of NC_089819.1, forward strand.
GAGACTTGGGCTTCAGGACTGGTTTCTTCTCACTTAATGCAGTACTGTCAAAATAATTGTCAATATAATTAATACATTGTATTGGACGTTTGATGTCTGTTCATTTAAGAGCAAATTCTAGATGATGCAATATATATACTGCACATTTTTAATTAGATAATACACTTTTACAGAGTGGACTGATACACACCTGCCATCAATATATGGTTTTCTTGAACCTTTTGATATTGTAACACCAGGCTACAGTGTGGAGTACTTGCAAACTTCACACTATTCTTAAACAGTAGAGTGAGCGTCACACTGAACACACCCTCCCCATCTATACACTGAGATGTTTGTACAGAAGCTGTACCCAAGGCAGATGTAGAAGTGACTTACAACAGCATATGTAGGATGGACGCCCTTACTTTCAAAGTTAGAAAATTTGCAAAAAAGACTCACCGGACACTGTTGAGTACAGACTTCTCTTTTATTGGGGGCTTGGTGATGGGTCTTTTTGTGCTGACCACTTTGCCCTGGTGCTGCTCCTTGCCTGCCTTGCTGTATTTGCATTTGCTGGGTTTTACCGTGCCATATTTACGAAGAATCTGTAGATACACAAGTATCGCTGTTATTGTTTCTTAATGAAAAACTGAGATGCTAATAATTAATAAAAAAAAAAAAAAAAAAAAAATCACGGCGGTGCAGCAGGTTAACGTCGCAGTCACACAGCTTCAGAGGCCTGGAGGTTGTGGGTTGCGGGTGCTCCGGTTTCCTCCCATGGTCCAAAAACACACATTGGCAGGTGGATTGGTGACTCCAAAGTGTCTGTAGGTGTGAGTGTGCGAGTGAATGTGTGTGTTGCCCTGTAAAGGACTGGTGCCCCCCTCCAGGTAGGCTCTGGACCCAACACGACCCTGAACTTGATAAGGGTTACAGATAATTACCGAATAAATAAAGCCTGAGAGAAAATGTAATTTTCAGTCATGGTGCTGATCATTTCAAAATTGACAGAGTAAGATGGTGGTGGGGTGGGAGGGGTGTGGGCAGATGCAGATCTATGCAGTGAGGGTTTAAATTCCTGCTGCATCAGGCATAATCTAAAACTGTCCTCTGTTCTTTACGCTGTGTGAACGCGTCACGATGAAGGGACCAATATAAGATGATGTTGAAGAGTTTTGTAGCTCTACCCCTGCCCCCACACCCACTTAATTGTCAGCACCAGAACTGAGTACTACTCACTACTGGAGTATATATTTTTTATTTTACATTAATTTCCATTACAATTTCATTCCATTTTTTCTTTGTCCTGAAACAGTATTTTGGAGAAATAAGGTCTTTGCCTGACAGACATTACAATTTTGTCACACATTTGATAGTAACCTGTACCACTGACCTGTGTGAGCTGATCCTCCAGCAATTTTTTAGGTGGTCGTATGTGGTTGAAGAAAACGTGCAGCAGGTTGCCAGGTGTCTGAGAGCTGATCTGTTCTTTGCTGAGATAAATATCGGACGCTTTCACTGGCTTGGTCGGGGTGAGGCTTAGCATCTGCTCGGAGTGGACACAACTCTTAAATATGTCTGTGAGCAGATCCCGTGCCCCAAGAACCAGCTTGTCCCCTGGAGGAGCATCAAATGAAGATTACAAGTCTGAGGGATTACAAGTCTCTACAGCTGTTTGATTCTACACCTTTGTGTATATTCTGACTAGAATAAAGTAAGCAAAAAGCAAATGCCAGAGCTCCAACCTCTGATAGACTTGTCAAGGAAGTAGTCTTCCAGAGCAGAGCTGCCTTGGGTGTCAAATAAACTCTGGTTAACGCTGGAGGCCGTCAGGATCTCTTCATTGGTCATCTCCATCAGTTCCTCCTCTCCTTCAAGACTGGACAGGCCAATGAGGTCACTGCTGTTGAAGAGACTGGCTCGAATCTTCTCCAATTTGGCTCTGGCTCGTACCTGTTAAAAAACAGAAGAGTCAGGTTCTGTCAGACAAACACAAACCTCAGTCCTGAAAGGGTCTCAACAGTAAAAACAGTGAAAACAGCAATGATTAAGAAATTATTTTTCATTTGAAGCAAATTATCTCTTTATTTGTCTTTATACACTAGTGCACTAGGGGCTGTGAACACACATCCAGACTGGTGGGCAGCCATCCCCAGTGCCTGGGGAGCATTTGGGGGATTCAGTGCCTTGCTCAAGGCTATATATCAGGTGTTCCCCTACCTCTATGACAGCATAGCCTTTAATGGGGCGTGCCATGCTGGCGCTGTTTTCAAGTGAAGTGACTGTGTACAGGGATCCTCCGTCTGACACTGAGGCGGTTTCTCCGTTTTCCAACTGCTCACCGAGGCTTCCAAGACTACCCAGGCTTCCTGTGCTGCAGAGGGAAATGTCCAGGCTTTCCTGACTGGACACTACGTGAGCCTCTGGGGGTCCTTGAGGTTGTGGCTGAGGGGCGACAGTGCCTGCTAACAGCTCTTGGTCCACAGAGAGCTCGCTGGCTGTCCTGGAGACCCCCTGAGAAGAGCTGCAGATAGACGTCTGACTGGTTGATGCTGAAGCGCTCATGCTCACTGCTGGATTTGCACTGCTAGAACTATCAGGACTTTCCACTGTGCTTGGATGAGGCCGTTCTGCTTTGGTGTCCTGGGGAGTGCTTGGGGTTCTGACTGCAGCTCCTTTAATCTTCTTGGGGTCTTCTTCCTGGAGAGGGATGAAGATTTCGTCTTTGAAGAGACCTCCGTGCGCATTGCAAGCCTTTCGGATGGCGTTGCGAACCACAGATTCCTCCAAGTGTGTGGGAATACCGGAAAGTACCAAGAGCCGTCCATGAGCGGTAGGACCCACCAGGGCCTGACAAGCATCAGCTACAGCATCTCCAGTGACGCCTAGACCCTGGGGGTCCTTATTTGTCAGGTGCCTTATTATCATGAGCAATGTTAAGCCACGATGGAACCACAACATATCTTCAGGCTTTCCCCCAGCCACATTCAGCAAAGCACTATCACTCTCTGAAAGTCTTGCACCGCTCCCAGAGCCTCGTTTTCCCGAACCTACAGTCACAGCCGTCACCGAAGCTGCAGCTCTCTCACGCTTCAGCTTTACCTTCTTTCTCTTAGACAACAAGCTTGGGCTTTGAGGAGTCTGCCCAGGCGAAGAAGAGGACGAGGAGGAGGAATCACTGAGGTTAGGAGCGCTCGAAGACGAAAGGGTGCCCACGGTTGTCGTTCCACTTCCACTGCCCACGTTAAGTGGCAATGTGACCTCCGCCACAGCCAGACACACCTCCATGAGGGAATGGAAGTAAGTAGAAAAACGACTTTGCTCGGAAGTGAGAGCCAAAGAGCCGCTGCTCCCCGAAGTGCAGGAGCTCCCGCTTGCCAGCCCCCAGCTCTGAGTCTCACGGTCGTAAAGCTTTCGGAGCTCCGTCTGGAGAGCCATGAGCACTGCCAGACACGGGTTGAGGAGAAGTGCGATGGAGCTGGATAAGCCTGAGGGGCCTTTGCGCTGTTCCAGGTGATGGATCTTCCGGAAAAGCTCAGCCAGCAGGTGGAAGACCAACTCTTTAATGCAAGGTGCAAGATCAGTGGTCCACAAAAGTCCACCTGGAAAATGGATATGGGATGATTAAGGTAATTTGATAACAGGATAATTACATTGTCACTGTCTTTAATTAATAAAAAAAACCCAAAAGTTACTTGGAATAAAAGGTCTGTACTGTACACAAATTAAATGTAAAACAGGATTAAGTCTTCTCCTGTAATGATTTTAATAACTTTTGGTGTTTCTTTTACTTACTGTCTGTCTGTGTCTCTCACTCACTGTCTCTCTCACTCACTCAGTTTCTCTCACTCTCACTCTTACTCACTGTCTCTCTCACTCTTACTCACTGTCTCTCTCACTCTTACTCACTGTCTCTCTCACTCTTACTCACTGTCTCTCTCACTCTTACTCACTGTCTCTCTCACTCTTACTCACTGTCTCTCTCACTCTTACTCACTGTCTCTCTCACTCACACTCACTGTCTCTCTCACTCACACTCACTGTCTCTCTCACTCGCTCACCGCCTCTCCCTCCCTCGCTCACTCAGTCTCTCTCTCCCTCTCTTTCTCACACACACACACACACACACACACAATTAATTTAGAATATGTAAACAATGTTTATATTCCAGTTCTATTGTCTTTAATAACTACGTTTTGTAAAAAGTTCATTGCCCTTTTAAGGTGTATACTTTCATCATTACACTAGTTTATTTTCTTTATGTCAGTTACAGTTTATAGCAATTATTCCTAGAACAATATATCACCCAGAAAAAAAAGCAGCCATTGTTAAAGGCCTAGAGGTATATTCAAGCTAGTATTTTGGATTTCAGAAATACAAAGAACACTGAAACTAAAAGGGCAGAAATCTGCCACTTCTTACCCAGCAGCTCCACAACCTGCAGAAGCACAGAGGAGGGAACAGTGTCCAGCTCCTCCTCCGAGCGCTCACTGCTGTCTCCCAGAGTCCAGGTCAGCAACTGCTCAGCGAAGGCCATGGCCAGAGGAAACTCCAGAGGCAGAGAGTGCAGTACCAACACTGCCCCAGGAGGGGGAGACACGCCTGTGAAGAGAGACCAGCAAAAAATCTGCATTTTCGTACTGTCAGATGTTTTTGGAAAATAACAACAACAATAATAATAATAATAAAAAAGAAACCCACTCAGTCGTCCAAGACTCTGCACATCTGTATGTGTCATACCTAACTTGATGTGGACTTTGTCCGTGGGGATGATAACACTGGGATACTGGTTGGTTGTAGGAGGAGGTGTAAGTCCGGTGTTTGAAGGGGAAGCGTCCAGAGGATAACACACAGCCTCCATCAGATTCAGCTGACCGTTACGCCTCACTTTGTGTCCGAGACCGTACACCATCACCCGAGCCCAGGGAGCTTTATACAGAGAAGAGCTGAGGGACGAAGAGCCGAATCAAAATCAGTTTATTTCACCACGTGCGATACACAGACATGGAATTGTTCTTGGTGACTGACAACCGGAGCACACTCAATGAACACGTCAAGCAGCCTATTGAGCAGCAGCAACCGTAAATACTGAGTGTACAAGACCACAGGCCGAGGAGTGTACAATGAATTACTATTTAAAGTATATTACAGTGTGAAATGGTGCTGTGGAAATATCAGCAATACACTACTGAATAATATTGAAGACCATCATGTTGTGTAAACATACACTATAAATATGATTCAGTGATGAATTAACTTTTAAAAGCACATTCATTTATTAATATTTATATAAAATGTAGACAGTTCTATGGTTCATGATTCAAACTTCAAAACAAATATCAAACTCACTCTTTGCGGCAGCCAAGCTTGCTCTCTTTACAGGAGACGACCACAAACGTGGCGCCGGGGAAGCTGACGTCCATGCTGACTTTGGACTCCGAGACTGGGAACTCCTCTGATGTGAACTGCTCTGGAGCGTTCTTGATTGTCATCAAAACAAAAATATAAGTAAGAAGCCTGAGAGACAAGGTCACACTAATTTCACTGATGTGCATTGTGCACTACCGCTGTTAAATTGTTTTAGTCTTTTTATAAATTATGAGATAAATTACAATTATCTACCAATATATTATCATCTACTTATAAATAATTGATAAAAAATTACAGTACCATCACATGTCTGTTGTTATAAATCCATGCACATACATACATACATACATACATACACATATATATATATATATATATATATATATATATATATATATATATATATATATATATATATATATATACATACATATATATATATATATATATATATATATATATATATATATATATATATATATATAAAAATAGCAGTTAATGGCAATTAAATTTCATTCATTCATTATCTGTAACCCTTATCAAGTTCCAGAGCCTACAGCCAGACAGTCACCCAGAGGAAACCCACACAGACACGGGGAGAACACACCACACTCCTCACAGACAGTCACCCGGAGGAAACCCACACAGACACGGGGAGAACACACCACACTCCTCACAGACAGTCACCCGGAGGAAACCCACACAGACACGGGGAGAACACACCACACTCCTCAGACAGTCACCCGGAGGAACCCCACGCAGACACAGAGAGAACACACTACACTCCTCACAGACAGTCACCCGGAGGAAACCCAGGCAGACACAGGGAGAACACACCACACTCCTCACAGACAGTCACCTGCGGTGTTGCTATCAGTGTGTGAAGAGTGGGAGAAGAGGGTTGCATTGACAATCCAACACAATGGGCAGCACTTTGAACACATTTTATAAGTGGTCAGAAACTTGTAAATAACTCAAGAAAGTTACATTAAAGCCAAGCACACCATTGATTTTCTTGTGAAATTCCCAATACGTTTGATGTGTCACATGACCCTCTTCCCATTGAAAAACAAAAGTTGGCTCCAAAATGGCCAACTTCAAAATGGCCACCATGGTCACCACCCATCTTGAAAAGTTTCCCCCCTCCCATATACTAATGTGCCACAAACAAGAGGGTGAGAGGGGTGAGACCAAACAAACAAATCCATAAACCTAATAGCTGATTTAGAGTCAGTATAATACTGATATTGGCAGATGCCAGAGGATAGAGAGAGAGAGAAAGGTTTAATACCTGCAGGAAGCAGCAGATTTGTTTAGTGAGCTCCAGTAAACTGTCCTCTCCCTGGTGCAGGGCTCTGCTTATGGCCACGGTCAGCCACTCTCGGATGGTCTGCGCATTTCCCTGATAGAAGAGCTCAGTGGGGGAGCAACTCTGACCCTGAAGATTATGAAGGACTGACTGAGCCAGAAGGATGGAGCTCGAGCTGATGGAGCCATCTAGAAAAGAAAGGAGGACAGGAAAGTCAGCATGGAAGTTAATAATAAATAACTGACATTAATAATATTTCAAATAAAAATATTTCTAAAATGTTGTACAATAAACTGTGACCTCAATATGTAACCCATCAATGACAGTAACACACACACACACACACACAGGTTATATGGGGCAGTACACACACACACAGCAGGTGGGGGAGAGAGACCGAGTGGCAGAGAGAGACAGAGAGAGAGAAAAAGAGAGACAGAGGCAGAGAGAGACAGAGAGAGAGGCAGAGACAGAGAGTGGCAGAGAGACAGAGAGAGAGAGAGAGAAAAAGAGACAGAGAGGCAGAGGCAGAGAGAGAGAGAGAGAGAGAGAGAGAAAAAGAGACAGAGGCAGAGGCAGAGAGAGAGAGACAGAGTGAGAGAGAGTGAGTTCTGTTCTGTCTTCTGTCAGGGGACAACAATAAAATCTTTGTTAAATAAAAAGATTTTAAATTTAGTTGCATTTTAAACAGTTTTAACTTACCTGGCAGGGGCGGAGCCAGCAGCTGATTGGACAGGAGCTGCAGGTGCTCGAGGGTGATGTCACGAACGGCAGGAATGTGGAAGAGACGAGTGAAGGTGTGAGGGCTCTTTGGAGCAAAGATATTGAGCAAAGCCATGCGACAATACAGACGTGCCAAAGCACTCTCGCAGCGCAAGAGCTCCCTGAAACACACAGATCAACACAGTTCACTGATCCGCTGACAAAAAAACCACTGATAACCATTTACTGTGAACCATGTTTTCTATATTTATTTTTCTGATCCCATCCCTTTTGGAAGCCTATGAGAAGTGCACCATTTTACATTAAACACAAAGGAAAAAGTTGGCACCGTTCATTAATGTACGGATGGATGAATGCATCCGTCGACTGTGTCTGAATTCTACCTGTGAATCTGGATGTTGCTGCTGTCCAGAGACACAAGGCCATTGGCTGCAGTCCTGCGGGATCCTGTTGGAGGGCGCTCCAGCATCTCAATGGGGTACCAATACCTCACCAACACACCTTCACTACGGAGGTACGTCTCCACCTGGACCAACTCGTTCACCTGGGGACACACACAACACAGCACGAGTGTCCAAAAACACATCAAGGTTTAGAAGGTTTGAGGAAACTTTACTGTAGGTCATCTTTCCTACATAGGTGTCTATAAAATATTTGTTTTCATAAAAACTGCTTTAAACAATCCTAAAAAGGACTATGACAAATTATGCGGGTTGGAGTGTAGGTTTACGTCAGCTGTTTAAAGGCTAAGCACCACTTAATGGACCTCCATGAATATTTGACATTATTTTAGTGACTGACATATATAACTATGAATTAAAATGAAAATAGCAGCTTAATTTGCTTTAAAACTGACAATTTTATTAAATTGACGGAAAAACCCGAGCTCGCTACGGAAATTCTTGAACGCGACCGTGACGTCACTGGTGGACAACAGCTGAACAACGCCACGGTAAAACACCGTTATGACTGACTGTTATGACAGTATCTAGCTAGCTAAATAACCAACATTATTCATGACAATTTAGCTTATTGCCTAGCAATAAGCTAAACTCAAATTTAGAGGTACCGTTATTCTTGTAAATGTGATCGAAGTCGAACTCGAATTCATCCGACACTATAAACCTCCGTAATGCAACTACGTAGCCGAGTATAATCTGAGCCACCGAGTTTAGCAAGTCAAGCTAACGTTAACTAACACCAACTAAAACAGGCGAAGTGAGTGTCCTTACCCTGTTTACCTCCATGTTACAGAGGCTCTTGAACACCTTTCGTTGGTGTCCTTACATGCCCATATTGTTGGAAAAGCGCCAGTGAAATGAGCTACAGATAACGGAGTGAGCGGAGGGTCCTTTCCAAAGTGCCCGTTTAAAGTGGACAGATTTAGTCCATTTTCTGGATATTTTTGTGATCTTTGGGCCATTTGTGCACAGATGTCCCACTGTACATTGAATGATTGCAGCCAAAAACAACACACCCTTTCGTCATTTTGCATTAAATTAAGTGCAGCTTCTAGAGTTGTTGTCCACCGTCTACGTCACAGGCAAGACGCCTATTAGAGTTTCCCAACACCGTGGGGAGGGACCAACGGTCTTTTAAACCTTATTCCTTCAATTAGTAAGAAATAACATGTTTTCTGACTATCAATAAACACAAGTTAGGAACTCAAATTCCACTGTATTTATTTGTTTGACACTTTCATATCGCTGCTGCTTATTAGCTTTATAAATGATCACCTACTGTAAAGTGTTACCAAACTTTTATAGAGAACTTACAGAGTCCACATCCAGCACCACTCCATGGAGGCCGAATGTTTTGAGCATGCCACGGATGGCAAATTTGGGCAAAGCTGTTCCTCCTGTGCTGCTGCCCGTGTTATTACTGTCAGGACACCGTATAACCACCGTCAATCCTGAGGGGATACACAGAGAACAGGGAGAGCATGAAGAACAAATAAGAGTTGTCTTAACAACTGTAACTCATTTCCATCCTTCAGAGAGAGTGAGGTATAAGGGGAGGATGAGAGCAAGAGACTGAAAATGGAATGTGTGTGTGACTGTAGGTCAGTGAGGAGGTACCTTTGCGGACTTTGTCAATGGTAAATTTGTTGGCTTCGTCCTTAATGTCCTCTATTGTGGGGAGGTAAAGGTCTCTGGGAATTCCTCCATTCTCTTCGTACAGGAACTCCACCGTCTGACGGGCAATGTCCACCATTCCTAACGAACGCACAGACACAGAAAACTCTGATTTCCAGACATCAAGTGCACCCTGTTTTAGCCGTTCACATACTGTGCCAATTTCCTTGGACCTGAGGTCTGTGCGCAAATCAAAAGTTATTCACCAAAACTAAACAATTCTTACCGAGTTGGAGCGCTCCCTTGATCTGATCCAGTCCTGATTTCCTTTCTGCTTCGTTCCTGAAGCGGCGGCGGATAGTAGGGAACACTTTGGTCTCCCAGGCTTTCACCAGCAAGGCATAGTGATCCTCCTACAGACAAAGGGTGAGAATAGGGTGGGCCACAGTAGAAAGAGCAACAAATTATTTTACCAACAGAAAAAAGAGCATTATTTAAGAGAATGATTATTCTTTACTTTTGTCATATTTCTTTTATATTAAAGATATCATTTAGACGTACCCTTGGCACATCGTCATCATCTTCATCGTCACTTTCATCATCAGCGATTGGTGGGGGGTGGGGGTCCGGCCCCGAGGTCACTAGGTTCTCGTAGCTTAGTTTCACTTTGTAGCAGCAGGAGGCATCGCTGTTATACTCTATTAACCAGAGACAACAGAAGAGAGTAGAATGATTGAGAAGGGTTTTGCTTTAAATGCACACTACACAGAAATGAATAAAGACCTAACAGATTCCTGTATGAATATGAAAATATATCCCCAAGTTATTATTATACCTGGGGTGACAAAGTAAACCTGAAACAGAAATCAGCACATATTCCTGTATGGGACCAATTTCAGGGCTGGAAAACAGTGGCCAGGGCATAATTCATCCATTACGATTTAACTGGATTATGAACCGTGTGTGGCGGCACGGTGGTGCAGCAGGTTAGTGTCGCAGTCACACAGCTCCAGGAGCCTGGAGGTTGTGGGTTCGATTCCCGCTCTATGAGGAGTGTGGTGTGTTCTCCCTGTGTCTGCGTGGGTTTCCTCCGGGTGACTGTCTGTGAGGAGTGTGGTGTGTTCTCCCTGTGTCTGCGTGGGTTTCCTCCGGGTGACTGTCTGTGAGGAGTGTGGTGTGTTCTCTCTGTGTCTGTGTGGGTTTCCTCCAGGTGACTGTCTGTGAGGAGCGTGGTGTTCTCCCTGTGTCTGCATGGGTTTCCTCCCAAAGTCCAAAAACACACATTGGTAGGTGGATTGGCGACTCAAAAGTGTCCGTAGGTGTGAGTGAATGTGTGTGTGTGTGTGTGTGTGTGTTGCCCTGTGAAGGACTGGCACCCCCTCCAGGGTGTATTCCCGCCTTGCGCCCAATGATTCCGGGTAGGCTAGGTAGGAATGAATGAACTGTGTGTATTCCAAAAAATGTACGTTTTAAGTGAGCATCCTGCTATTAATCACTTTATATTTTCCTAAATGTTTGAGGCAAAAGCAGGAATAAAAAAGGCAAATAAAGATAAATCTAGATGACTCTGTGTGTGTGTGTTAGTTATAATATTTTTGTTAATATTAAGTTGTTGTAAATGTCAGTACAGTGACACTGAAATTCTTTTTTGTCTTTTCAAGAACTGCACTTAATTCAACCAAGAACATCTTTCAAGACAGGCGATGTATCCCAATTTCAGGTTGACTTTATCATCTTAAACAATGTGTTCCCTGTACTCAGTTGCTGGACAGTCAGAAATCTCAGCAGCAGGACAGGGCTATGTAACAAACAGTATTCTCACACTACTCTGTACTGTTCATTCTCATTCTGGCAACGTAAAGAGAAAAGCCTCACGTTGCTGAGCAGTGGCGACTGCGGCAATGCGGCAGGGAGGACCATGAGACCCAGAGTCGGATGCTACGCTAGCTCCAGCATCGTTATCGCTGTCTGAAGCCATGGCGAAGGGCAAAGCCTCAAAGTTGGCACTGATCTCCTCAGACAGGTCCATACACAGATCGGCTGCGTTCCTATGAGCCTGGCCCTCCGCGAAGGCAAACGACCGGCATCCAAAGTTAGCGCGGATTTTCGTGTTCTAGAAATCAAGAGAGAGTGTTTGATGAGTACAACTGTACATAGGCTGTCAATTCAAGTTCCTTGCATTAAATATCAACAAACAATTCACATTAACAACAGTTAGCTTTGGCTCCTTGGGTTCGTAATTCACCTTAATCTTTTAAACAGGTGTAGAACTCACAGTAGTCAATGAAACGACAACGACTCTAGCAAACATTTGGCATTATGCACGCACACACACACACACACACACACACACACACAGTGAAGGACTGGCGCCCCCTCCAGGGTGTGTTCCTGCCTTGCGTCCAATGATGGGAGGTGTTGTAAAGTACCAAACTACAGACAAAATAAGTAAAGGAACTCCTTCATTCCACACTCTATAAGACAATGTGAAGCTGTGTGTAAGGACATTGCAACTGTCATATTGCTTGTCATTGTCTGCAGATGTTGTTATACATATAACGTGCTTTATGTATGTGCTGCCTCTTATACGTCTGATGATGTGTTTTGGAGTTGGTGCATGTAAAACAAAGTGGACAAACAGCATACATAAAGACAGAGCCCTAGAGCAGTGCTAACTTAACAAAGCATAATTTCCATTTATAGAGAACTGGTTCCATATGAACATCCACTGCTCACCTTCTTCTGAATGTGGACCACAGGCCACATGCCTCCAGCAACGTCCTCCAGGTAAGGGCTGAGCCGTTGACCACAGTACGTGAAGTAGACCCTGCCTTTAGGAGCCTGTCCTGGAGGAGGAGGAGTTCCTTCCAAACGCTCCCAGCCAATCCCAGCTACATCTCCTGAGAACACCAGACCACAGTGGAGAGCGGATGTAACTCATGTGCTGTGCTCATGCCATTCGATCTCAGCGCTAAGGGCTTCAACTCATTTTACACGAGATGTAACAAGACGAAGCTCAGACACTCCAGGATGAGGAGAACAACTTGAAAAATCAGCCTTAATGATGGTGCTTGTCATTTATAGAACTATAATCCCCAACTAACTCATTGGACATTGGGGAAATCCATCTTAACAGTTGGAGGAACATTCAAGCCCCTGAGAAGCTGTAAGTAAACAGATGCTCATATGTACAGCGGAGTGAAATACATGAAATGTTGCCCAATGAGAGAGGTAAATATACAGGCACTAACTGGTTAATCAAAAACAGTGGATGTCTGTCTTTTGTGTAATGATTATCTCTCCTGGTAAGCAAGAGTGAGCGGACTTACAGATCCACTGGGTCCATCACAAGTGTGTCAGCTTTTTTGGCAGGACAGGAGTACGTTTACTTCTTTTGCTACTGAATTTAAACTTAAAGGCTAAGCACCACTTAATGGACCTCCATGAATATTTCACGTTATTGTAGTTACTGACATATATAAGTATGAATTAAAATGAAAATAGCAGTTTAATTTGCTGTAAAACAGACAATTTTATTAAATTGACGGAAAAACCCGAGCTCTCTACGGAAATTCTTGAACGCCGCCGTGACGTCACTGGTGGACAACAGCTGAACAACGCCGCGGTAAAACACCGTTATGACTGACTGTTATGACAGTATCTAGCTAAATAACCAACACTATTCATGACAATAGCCTAGCAATAAGCTAAACTCAAATTTAGAGGTACCGTTATTCTTGTAAATGTGATCGAAGTCGAACTCGAATTCATCCGACACTATAAACCTCCGTAATGCAGCTACGTAGCCGAGTATAATCTGAGCCACCGAGTTTAGCAAGTCAAGTTAACATTAACTAACACCAACTAAAACAGGCGAAGTGAGTGTCCTTACCCTGTTTACCTCCATGTTACAGAGGCTCTTGAACACCTTTCGTTGGTGTCCTTACATGCCCATATTGTTGGAAAAGCGCCAGTGAAATGAGCTACAGATAACGGAGTGAGCGGATGGTCCTTTCCAAAGTGCCCGTTTAAAGTTGACAAATTTAGTCCATTTTCTGGATATTTTGGGATCATGAGCCATTTGTGCACAGATGTCCCACTGTACATTGAATGATTGCAGCCACAAACAACACACCCTTTCGTCATTTTGCATTAAATTAAGTGCAGCTAGAGTTGTCCACCATTTACGTCACATGCAAGACGCCTATTAGAGTTTCCCAACACCGTGGGGAGGGACCAACAGTCTTTTAAACCTTATTCCTTGAATTAGTAAGAAATAACATGTTTTCTGACTATCAATAAACACAAGTTAAGAACTTAAATTCCACTGTATTTATTTTGTTGACACTTTCATATCGCTGCTGCTTAGCCTTTAATTCGTCAACGTTTGAGAGCGTGTCTTCAATTTCTTTTACGCCAGAACCTCTCAGCAACATTTGTCAAAAGCCACATTGATGATTGCGTTTTCACATGTTTCACCAAAACAAACGGTACACATTTAGTTCTTATTAAAGTAATGATGCTATTACTTATTATTATTTGATTAAACAAAAAAATGGTGCAGAACTTTTCAGAATTCTCAATTCAACGCATTAACCACATCTGGTGTAAAATGGGCTTTAACAGACTTGATTACACAAAAAGTGGAGCGCAGTGAAAGTGGAAGGACAGACACAGTGACTCTTGAAAGCAGGAAAAAAATAAAAAAAAATAATCCCCAACTCACCAGGAAGCAGAGATACATCTAGTCTTACACTCTTCCACTGGAGCAGACTGGAGCCATTATAATGTACAGCCCTCCCATTACTGAGGAAGAAAATGGGAGAGAGGGAGGAGAAAGAGGTAAAGCAAGAGAGAGAGAGCGAGGGAGAGAGAGATGGAGAGAGGAGTGAGTCAGAAGACATGGAGTATTAGATGAGAGAGAGAAAAATCTAAGGAATGTATGTCCAAAAGTTTGTAAACACCCTTTTAAAATGCGGACATTGAGTATTTTACTGGAAAAATAATTAATGTAAAGGGGACCTTCTGAAGCAGCTACAATTGAGGCAAAGGACACAGTGCCCAGTGCAAAGCACAGAACAGGGGGTTTAAAGACTCCTCTCATTGAGCTTTGGAGCAGTTTTAACCCAACATCACAAACTCCAAATAAATAGCTTTAAAAAGAAACGTTGGATGAAGCATCAACAAACTTTTGGGCATATTTTGTAGAGAAGAGCTATCCAAAATGCATGACATAAAAAACAATAAAAACAATACTTGTGAAAGAGACAGGTGCCAACTGGATTGGTCCATGCTCCGTCTCTCTTTTCCGCTTCTGTGGCAAAACCAAAAGATACGATTGGGCCGCTGTCATCCTCAGAGTCTCCGTAGGACACGATTTCTATTTCCCAGTAAAAGGACGGTGCCTGACAATGGGAATAAAGAGAAAACCATGAAGTGACACTCAATTTTAAAATAGTTCAGTTAGCTTTCAGTAGGGACGTCATAATCCTTTCTCAGGCTGTGTTTTCACACTGCATTAACAGTTGATCCCTGTGACTGGCTCATCATCGAAACAAGACATTTACCGAGATACTGATCACATCCCATTTTTCTGTGCACCATTCAAATGAAATCTTGCGCTCCATGGCTCTCTGTACTCTTCACAGCCGCAAGGGTTGGAACAACAGGGCGGAGCTACATGACATCATATTGTAAATGGGGACAAGCAGCATTGCGTTTATACACAAATTCAGCTTTGTCATTCAACACAGTAGCTGTAAAGAGCAACAAGTAGGTTGTATATAGCTCTGATAATTAACCACCTCAGGATCAGGAGCTAGATTTAATCACAAACGCTGTTACACTTCTCTTTTAAACACGTATACAAACAACGTCAAGATACGGGATGCGTATTAACGTCCAGTATCAACAGAGCCCAACGGACTAGGCCTGTCTGATGCATCAAAAAAGATATACAGGTCGCAACAACGGTGTGTTTCCAACAATGGTTTGATATCTGCCCCCAGAATTGCTACCTGAACAGGAACTGGTGATGTGGCGTAGATGAAAGTGCCTCTGGGAAGGCCACCCCCAGCACTGGGGTCCGCAAGAAAGGTCACAGAGGTCAAATGGGAGGAGAACATGCAGGCACGGACAGGTGGGAAAACACGAGACGGACACCATGTGATCTCCTTTGGCTGAGAGAGAAGACACAAAACAAAACCTTGTTAATTAATTAGAGCTTCTGCTAGTGGCACTTCATGGAGCAGGTGTTTAAAATACTTCTGAACATAATCTCCTGGCAGGTCTGCATATGATATTAAATACTGTTGCATTTCTCTTCATGAAGATACACAGGTCCATTCACCTGTCTTCTATCTGTCTGGAGAGGAGGAGGAGGAGGACGAGCACAGTCCCGATACAACATCCTCAGTCTCTCACACTGAGCTTCCACAACACCCAGTCGCTCACCTGCACACAAAACCAAACAGAAATAGTTACAGGACTGCAATTTAGATTTGCGCAGGCACACAGCTCCAGGGACCTGGAGGTTGTGGGTTGTAGTCCCTCTGGGTGACTGTCTGTGAGGAATGTGGTGTGTTCTCCCTGTGTCTGCGTGGGTTTCCTCTGGGTGACTGTCTGTGAGGAGTGTGGTGTGTTCTCCCTGTGTCTGCGTGGGTTTCCTCTGGGTGACTGTCTGTGAGGAGTGTGGTGTGTTCTCCCTGTGTCAGTGTGGGTTTCCTCCGGGTGAATGTCTGTGAGGAGTGTGGTGTGTTCTCCCTGTGTCTGTGTGGGTTTCTTCCAGGTGAATGTCTGTGAGGAGTGTGGTGTGTTCTCCCTGTGTCTGCGTGGGTTTACTCCGGGTGACTGTCTGTGAGGAGTGTGGTGTGTTCTCCCTGTGTCTGCGTGGGTTTCCTCTGGGTGACTGTCTGAGGAGTGTGGTGTGTTCTCCTTGTGTCTGCGTGGGTTTCCTCCGGGTGACTGTGAGGTGTGTGGCGTGTTCTTCCTGTGTCTGCGTGTGTTTCCTCCGGGTGACTGTCTGTGAGGAGTGTGGTGTGTTCTCCCTGTGTCTGCATGGGTTTCCTCCGGGTGACTGTCTCTGAGGAGTGTGGTGTGTTCTCCCTGTGTCTGTGTGGGTTTCCTCCGAGTGACTGTCTGTGAGGAGTGTGGTGTGTTCTCCCTGTGTCTGCGTGGGTTTCCTCCAGGTGCTCCGGTTTCCTCCCACAGTCCAAAAACACACTTTGGTTGGTGGATTGGTGACTCAAAAGTGTCAGTAGATGTGAGTGTGTGAGTGAATGTATGTGTGTGTGTTGCCCTGTGAAGGACTGGCGCCCCCTCCAGGGTGTGTTCCCGCCTTGTGCCCAATGATTCCAGGTAGGCTCTGGACCCAACGCGACCCTGAACTGGATAAGGGTTACAGACAATGAAGGAATGAATAAATATTAGCTTCTAATTGTCTGTGATAATATTAACAATAGTTCAGAAAATGGCAATTTAGCCACAATTGCTTACATAATCGAGATATTTTATTTCAAATATATTGCCAATTTCCTTCATTTTCTTTACTACTATTAGTTAAAATAGTGTTATTCACAAATTATTACTAATTTAATATTAGTAAAATAACAAGGAATATTGATTAATTAACCCTAATTTAATTAGTTAAATTTGTAACAGGATGAGTCAAGACGTCTAGCACTTATTATATATATTTATTACAGTATGACAACTGAAATCATGTCTTTCTTGATTTGACATTCAGGCAGAACATTTATCAAGGTGTCCATACTGACTTTTGTATGGCAGCATCTAAGCTTGAAGTATCCTATGGATTCCAGCCAATAAAATACTTTGTTTTTTTTAAAGTCGCTCAGAATAAGCCTTAAAATGTCAATGTAAATATCTCTGGGCTCTGCAAATTCCTCTAGCTCCTCGTGGGGGATCCCCAGGCGCTCCCACGTCAGAATCCCTGCCCTCACCTGGACTGCACTCCTGTGCTACCAGATTAAGAACCTCCACGGCAGCAGGACACTGCTGGATGAACTCTTCACAGAACGAACTGTCCTCCAGCAGCTGAGCCATCACTAAACATGCTCTGAGAGGGGAGATAAGTTTAACAGACACATTCATTTAAGACGACACGCTAACAAGCTACATTTACATAAGCACAGAGATAAGAAAGCAAAAAGGGAGCTGTATAAAAATCCATTATAGAAAATATTTAAGGAAAGACAGAGGATTACTACAGTAACTAGGGTCTTGCTGACTTTGTCATCATTATCACGTTTTTGTTTTGTTTTAATTAGGATTTTATTTGAAGGAGCACCCTGTCATTTTCTGCAATGATTCTTCTTAAAAGACAGCCACTACACTGACACCCTGTGGCCTGGATGTTAGAGCTAGCCCCAAATACTCGGCTGTTCCGGTACTCGTCTGGCTATCGATAAAGCCACCACTCCATCTATATTCAGGTGTGATTTACAGTGGTGTAAAAACACCAGGCTCCACCCGTATTCAGCCTCATCAACATTAAAGTCCAGAATGAAGCCTAAAACAGCCCAACACCCAACAACAATCTACTTAAAACGAAGCGTGGCAAAGCTACAGTTAACTTTCTCAGCTTTACACCTCGAATTAGACCAGACCACTTCCACAAAGCTCTGGTTAACTCGTGTACTCTGTGCCATTAGCCACACAGTGTATGTGTGAGTTAGCAGGAGCTACAGCACAGACTCGGGTTTTAAAGCAAGCGTCGGACGCAGATTTTCTGAATAACACACCCCCACACTGACCATAAGTGGGAGCTGATCTATGGAGCCCTCGGACAGGTTAATTCAGGGACTACCAAGCACTTGAATTTTTTTTAGCGATAAAAATGACAGATTGCTCCTTTAAGAAAACCCAACGACCAGAAGAAGAAGTGTTTAAGGGTAATCTTAAGGAATAACTCAATATGTTTTATTTAACCAGCCACTGATGTCTGGACGAGTTCTGCTTTCTGACCTGGTCCTTATCTCAGCCAGCAGACGAACAGCAGCCATAACAGGACTGGAGCCGTCTCCAGAGGCTGGGAGAGACGTGTGGATGGAGAGACTGCCCTCTTGAGGAAGCAGCATCGACTGGACCGCCTGCACCACCTTCTCAGTGATGGACAGCTTATAGAGGGGCAAGGCCTGGAACAGAATCGGGAACCAACAATTTCAGATCAGTGTGCATCACAAGCACCAACTTCTCCCATAGGTATCGGGCGGGTTTCAATCCCTCCAGAGAACACATTTCCACAGCTCAATGCTGGGAGGCTTCATACCCTCCTAAAATAAACCTTTTTCTGAAGAGCTTTTACAAGCGGTATGTGCACAATGGGTGAACTTTAAACTAGCGGAATTCATTAATTATAAGGGAGTAACAAATAATGCATAACTGAAAACCAGATGAGTACACAGGCAACAAATACAATAAAATGGGTATTAAAACAAGCCAAAACACAGGAGTGAAATGACCGAAACCTCACCTCCGAGCGGGGTGTGCAGAGGCGTGAGATGGGAACGGTCAGAATGTCAGAGGCCTGACACGCTCTGCGATATTCACAAGAGGGGAACTTGACTGTGGCGATTTCTTCTTGTTCATTAATAGACATGACCACCCCAACACTCCCCAGGACACCTGTACCCACCACCTACAAAAACAGGCGAGTCAAGATTAGAAACACTCCAGAAAATCAGCCGTAACTTTCCTGCCACAAGAATTCAGTCAAAATACCTTGAAAGTTACAAAGGAATATTCCAGGCCATGGACAATTAAATGTAAATCATAGCGGTACACACCAATTCTTCTTTAAATATTTACATGTGCTTCTCTACTGCACTAATCTAAATCCCTCTTTTTACTGTTTTCCAAGAAAACGGCAGCCCATTGATGGAAGAATATTTGCTGGATTCTCCTGCGATCCACACCAGCTGCTCACCTCCATCTACTGCTGCCAGCCTTGGACCACTCACCATTACCCGCCGTCATCAATTACACTGATGGAGAACTGGAAATGACGATTCCAATTATTGTGGCCCCACTATCACCATTATCATCATTATTATTGTTAGTGCATTTATCCCCATTACTTCCATCACATTTCTATCAGTAGTTTGATCAGAGAAGGAAGGGCCCCCCGTCTTGTGAGTCTTGGTTCCTCCTGAGGTGTCTCGAGGGAGCTTTTCCTTGCCACCTGTTCTGATACTAATTCTGAAAAGCTGCTTCGTGACAACGTCAGTTGTAAAAAGCGCTGTATAAATACATTTTGATTGATTGATTGAGTTCTTAAACATGTGATTGTCACTGTCCACTTTTCTCTTTTTTGTACAGAGCAGTTGAGAAGATTGCATTTTATTTGTGTGTGACGTTAACCTACCACTGTAGACTGCCAAGCACACTCTGGAACTGTGATGTCACTGCTGCCCTGAAAATTGTTTTACAAGTTCCATAATTGGCACAGACTGTAATAAACTAAATGAGATCACACAAACTTCCAAAAGACTGCGAGGAGAGTTTTCTCAGTCTCTCCAGAGTCACCTATTAATTGTAACTACTGTATATTTTAATGTGGAACAGAATTTGATCAAAAACTAAGGTAGCACAATGCATCTGCTGCCTCACTTAAGATGGAAAAGACAGTTCTATTAAGAAGCTTAAAGGCCACAATGTATCTGATGTGTTTATTTATTTTCAGCTCGTCTCATTTGACTTCTATTTTCAAACTAAAATGGCCTATATCCATGGCTTCACTATCAACCATAAATGAACACTGGTCTAGCCATTTCTAACCTGGACCTCAGAGCCAATCTTGATGTTCTCCTTGAACCCTCCTAGAGCACAGAGAGCTGCTACGGCCTGTCTGCTGATCGCCTGCAGCTTTGCCAGCTTCCTGCCGCTGCTGCTGCCATTCTCCAGAATACTCTCCGCATATTTCCCCAGCTGTGGAATGTACATCAGCGCCCGGGACAACACCTGACACACATGAGGAAAGGAGAAGAAAACAAATTAAGAAATATATATAGCACAAATTGATGGACAGAAAAGGAACATGTAAAGCCTCCATTAAAAGAAGTTTGGCTTTTCACATTTGAATAATGCTGTTCACTCATAAATCCTTCACAATTCAACATGAATAACTGACATTTTAATTTTTTAAGAGCAGGAAATTCCAATCCGACTATAAGGATATGTTCGGTACTTTTTCATACTTTAATTTGGCATGTTTCAAATTACACCCAAATAAATGCCCTAACCTTCTCTGCAGTAGTGGTCCAGATCTGAGCAGTGTTCGACTCTGGAGCAGTGAGGAGACTGTGAAGGAGAGCGATCACTTCAGCAGCCATGCTGTTCGCTACATGACCGCTGATAAAGGGACGGACTGGATCAGACCTGAGAAAAGACAGAAGGAGAGAAAAAAGTACAGATCGAAAGGAGGAAGAGGTAATTGACTAAATGATGTAGCACTTAAAAGATCACATGAACCTGGTGGCACTGAGCATGCATTAACGGCGCCAGTAGGGTTAGGTACAGCCTTAGTCACCAGGGAGGCCAGTGTGGATTGGATTTACGGTTTTTGACGCTTAAGGGTAAGGTAGGACTGTGAAGCTGACTTGGAGGGTGGTGGGTCTGGGACGCCAGACTTCACTGTTGTACGTTCTGGAGGTATTGTGAGCTTAATTCAGTGAAACACTGACGAGGGGAGGTGCCTACCTGATGACCCCTGTGAAGAGCTAGTGATGCAGTGGGTGGTGTGGGTACTCATGTGATGGGTTTAATAAGTAACTGTTGATGTTAAGGGTCGCGCTACTTGCTGATCGGATCATGAACGGCCACAGCAACCTTAGGGTGTAGCTGGAGGATTGGAACAATAGTAATTATGTGGCTGTAGGTAGGAAGAGAGTGGGGTGGGCCCTATGTGAAGCTCTAATGGATTGACACAGGATATTTTACATCTTATCTTGTGTATGATTATAAAAATTACATGTGAACTATCATCAGTAGTTGCTCAAATAATCAAATCAAATTTATTTGTATAGCGCTTTTTACAACTGATGTTGTCACAAAACAGCTTCACAGAATTCCAGTAAGACAAAGTTTTAACATTAAATGTAAAGACGTAAAGAATGTAAAAATCCCTCAGGAGAGCGATGCGCCCAACAACACGTCACCCAAAAGAGTAGCTTTCCTCTGTTTTCTCTCTTACCTGGCCAGTTCAGCGTTTCTATCCCTGCACACCACAGTCTGGGCACTTTTCTTCTTGTCCCCAGTACTGCCTCCTCCGGATGTCTCCTGCACGAGGGTCTCCATTGGAGGTCCCACACTCACAATAAGTCCAGACTGAGCCCATTTACTGGCCTTTCGCAGAGCTGCTGAGGCCTCTTCAGTGATCACTTCGCAGCTGCCCGTCTATTAACAAAGAGGGAGACGTACAAAGTTAACTTTTAAAATAGAATACAAAAAACAAGAAGCGATTCTTCATTATAATATATACAGGAGGTCCTCGGGTTACGTCAGTCCCGAGTTAAGATGTTTCGTGGTACCGACACATCTCCTGTATAAAGCCTTGTTTTGACGTTTTGAAGTGATTTTGCGTAGTAAACGTCGTAACGTGAACTTCGTGTGTGGTGTGCGTGGCGCGGCGGAAGAATACACGGTTTACGCGGCTCGGGACCGAGGAGGATAGGTGTGAGGATAGGATAAGTGCTTACAGTATGTTATTTACGTACAGTGTGTACGTATGTTCCGTCTTACACCGAAAATTGGTTTACGACGCGACGTAGGAACGGACCAACGTCGTAAGTCCAGGACCCCCTGTACGTATATTATTATAAAATGGGCACTCCAAATGGGAGTGGCCGAGTTTACAAGCTGACACATCGCGGCCACTAGGCATCAGTATAACGACTGTTTCAAAATGTGAAGAAGAATCATTTTATAAAACCACTGATGGCTCCTTCGACTGCAATAATTCATGATATATATGGGCAGACGTCTTGCTCCTTTAACTACAATAAAATATCCTCCACAAACATTAAGCAGATGATGCATTTGACATCACACAATTAAACAGTGATAATAAAAAGGCAGATCAGACCTTGGTCATATCTCTGTCCATTTTGACCACCTTCTCCATGTTTGCTCCAGTACCAAGTCGAAAAGGACGTCCCTCTGAGCTACTGCGGGGCGAGAGAGATTAAATAAATAGAAGACATGAAGAGCGTTTATAAGGAAATTTAAATTTTGTCTTAAAAAGAGAGATCAATTAGTTTTCTCATGTTACCTGAGCAATGGCTGAAGTACTTCATGTGAGGACTGGTCCTCTCTCTTGTGGATGAAGATTGAGAGTTTCCCGTCCACAGCTTCTCCTTCTTCTCCGGCATCTTTATCAATCTTGAGGCTGCTCTTGGGGCTGGCTCGCGTGAGACTGGTATCTGGCTCAGAGGAGGCAGGGGAAAGCAGGGTCTGGCAACCTGTGGCAGAAACAGCTATTGTAAATATACAAAAAAAAAAAAACCTCCCCATATTAAGTTTTGCTTTTAAATTTGACAAACTAAAAGTGTTTGGAAATGTTGAATTATGCGTGTTTTCTCAAAATAGACTCCTGCAGCCGACTAAAAGCCACTGCACACAGGGCATTGTGCAGATAGTACAAGAGACATTTTAAGAGTTAACTGCAACACCGTGATTGAGTTTATAACTCTCACCAGGTACCACATAGTCAGCGAGTTTTGCCAGGAGAAGAGCTGCGATTCGAGAGGCTGGGTCACTGGCATCCTGCTGCTCCGAGTCCAAAGCATTAATGGAGTAGCTCCAAGACGGTAGCACCACATTCCCACAATCCTCCACGCTCATCAGGGGCAGAGCAGCACGACACAGCTGTAAAATGATCAGCACCAGTTTCGGAGAAGGCCTCTGGTCCAGGAGCAGGGACAGGAGCTTAGAGACACAGGCCGGCTGACTCAGGATCGCTTTACCTATGTGACTCCTGAGAGAGAGGGAGAAATGTATGGAACTGAACCACATTAACACACCTCTATGAGAACACAGGTTTGATAAATAAAATGTACACATATGGATAGTAATTACATAATCAAAGAGTTAATAAAAATGCACCAAATTAAGGTGCTCATTACTTGTACTGGCTTAAATCCTTATGAAAACCTTGGGTAACCGAATGCATGTAAACATACAGACAGTCTGTACACATTATACTCGTTTAAAGACCATGTACTGTCCATGAAAGACCGCTTCGGGTCAACACGTGTTTACCTGGACAGGTCGTTAAGTAGACTGAGCACGTCTTGTAGGGCGTCGTTTCCAGCAGCCTGATTACCACAGCACTCCGTAGCTCTCGCCAAGTGGTTTGTCAATAGACTGGACACCTGCCGAGCGAGACCAGAATGCACTCCATCTGTGGAACCACCTACAACAAACAAACATACAAACAAACACCTACATGAATAAACGAAATAGACAAAATACAGGAGAAAAATCAATGCATTTCAATGTCCATTTGAATTCAGAGTAGAAATCTAGAATAATAACTGGCTTTCTCAATATCACTGTTGCTATATTTATTAGTAATAAGGAGTGTAGTTAACGCAGGCAGCCTGGAGCAGAGTAAACAGGGGAAGATGATGTGGTGAACATGATTAGATTATGACTGTCATTAGAACAAGAAACTGGAGACATTCAGGGATTTCAGTAGTTTGAAAGCTGCATTTCTAAATCTGATTGGATGGCACTAAAAAAATCTCCCTCATAACCATCTAAAAAGTAAGGTTTTTGAAAACACTTGTACAAATGGTATAAATTGAAGCATAAATTGTTGTTAAAAATGTTACCAAAAAAACCCGAGGGAAATATCTACAGCCTGGTTATTCAACATCTGTAACCAGCTTTGAGACACATTTATGAATGAATATTTCACATTATTTTAGTTACTGACATATATAAGTATGAATTAAAATGAAAATAGCAGCTTAATTTGCTTTAAAACTGACAATTTTATTAAATTGACGGAAAAGCAGTTAATTCTCGCTACGGAAATTCTTGAACGCGACCGTGACGTCACTGGTGGACAACAGCTGAACAACGCCGCAGTAAAACACAGTTATGACTGACTGTTATGACAGTATCTAGCTAAATAACCAACATTATTCATGACAATAGCCTAGCAATAAGCTAAACTCAAATGGGAACCAACAGTCTTTTAAACCTTATTTCTTGAATTAGTAAGAAATAACATGTTTTCTGACTATCAATAAACACAAGTTAAAAACTTAAATTCCACTGTATTTATTTGTTTGACACTTTCATATCGCTGCTGCTTAGCCTTTAAGAAGCTTCTTTGTTCGCTTGTCAGTGTTCTCATCATAGTATTGTATTAAAACACACAACTAAACCCCAATTATAATCTACTGCAATTTACTTGTTTAAAAAACTAAATCTAACACTCCAGCTTCAACCTAGCAACATTCATAAGTTATTATACTGTATAAAATATAACCAATGTCAGCATCACTGGATATTGTGGGGCGATGATCCCACGAGCCTTACTAACTCAAGCTATTCCCAAAATAGCTGTACTCTTATTACAGGACTATACACACAGCAGTAAATCACAGTACCTTCCACCTTCTCCCACTCTATGCAGCGGTTGGCAAGCACCTGGAAGGCAGCCCAGGCCATGGTCGCCACTTTCTGCTTCTTGGTCTGTTTCTCATTGGAGCTGCAGTCTCTTTGACTGCTCAGACTACAGAGCTGATCCATCAGCTGAACCAGGCCGCTACGAACCAGACACTGCTCCTCACTCCTGAAGAGGAAACCATATAATTCAGGGGTTTACATGACATTACCCTGATTACAAGAGAAAGTGAAAATGACATGCCCTTTTATCCATATTTAGTAATCGTTTGGGGACAGAAGACACCAACTGACCCAGTTCTGAAAGCCATTTCTTAAATTATAAAAGATTTTAGGTGCACAACTGTACTAGGCCTCATTTGTATTTTCATCATTGATCTTTACAAACAAATTTATCCAGATTTCCTGAAACTTGAGCTCCGGGTGACTGTCTGTGAGGAGTGTGTTGTGTTCTCCCCGTGTCTGCGTGGGTTTCCTCTGGGTGACTGTCTGTGAGGAGTGTGGTGTGTTCTCCCTGTGTCTGCGTGGGTTTCCTCCAGGTGACTGTCTGTGAGGAGTGTGGTGTGTTCTCCCTGTGTCTGCGTGGGTTTCCTCCGGGTGACTGTCTGCGAGGAGTGTGGTGTGTTCTCCCTGTGTCTGTGTGGGTTTCCTCCGGGTGACTGTCTGTGAGGAGTGTGGTGTGTTCTCCCTGTGTCTGCGTGGGTTTCCTCCAGGTGACTGTCTGTGAGGAGTGTGGTGTGTTCTCCCTGTGTCTGCGTGGGTTTCCTCCGGGTGACTGTCTGTGAGGAGTGTGGTGTGTTCTCCCTGTGTCTGTGTGGGTTTCCTCCGGGTGACTGTCTGTGAGGAGTGTGGTGCGTTCTCCCTGTGTCTGCGTGGGTTTCTTCCGGGTGAATGTCTGTGAGGAGTGTGGTGTGTTCTCCCTGTGTCTGTGTGGGTTTCCTCCGGGTGACTGTCTGTGAGAAGTGTGGTGTGTTCTCCCTGTGTCTGTCTGGGTTTCCTCCGGGTGCTCCAGTTTCCTCCCACAGTCCAAAAACACACATTGGTAGGTGGACTGGCAACTCAAAAGTGTCCGTAGGTGTGAGTGAATGTGTATGTTGCCCTGTGAAGGACTGGCGCCCCCTCCAGGGTGTATTCCCGCCTTGCGCCCTGAACTGTATAAGGGTTACAGATAATGAATGAATATAAAAGATAAAATCCCTGCAACTATGGATTGCACTCAAGCTGCTGGGCTACACTTTTCCTGTTAGTTCCCTTTAAACCCAAACATGATCACATCACCTCCTGCAGATGTATTTCAGCATTTGCCAACAATAACAGCCTAAAATAGCCCTAGTCCCAACCTATTTGGAACATGCTGTAGGCGTGATGCAGGTTGGTAAGAAAATTTAACTGCATATAACTGTCCCAACTCTTCTGGAATCATGTTTTTAAATTCTACTTTAAAACAGTGAAACAGTTATTCCACGACATGATGATAATTCGTCACATGAAATATGAAGTCTATATTATACCTGATTCATATATACACTGTCGCACGCATTAATACATTCATTCACACCAAGGCGCTTCTGTAATATCTCTGTGTTCTTGCCTGGTGTAAGGGATGATGCAGAGAAGCCCAATGCTGTTGGCACATGCGATGGGATATCGAGCGCAAAGAGAAACCACAGACGTCATTGTCTCTCCAAAAGCTTCCTGAACCTGCTCCACCATCCCTCCACACGTCAGCTCCTCAATCCTGAAAATCAGCACCAAGAAATGACATTTAAAAACAAAAATTAACCTTATATTCTCCATTTTGCTGCTATTTTAACAACATATTGTTCATATGTACACAAGTTATATAGAGGACCTGAATATAAACGAGTGATTTGAGTTATTCTTGGGTTATAAGAGTGGAAATGTATTTGATGAAGCAATGCAAAGGGACATTATACTCCTGTAGACCAATGGTGAGCTTTGGTTCATGTGCAGCTGCTCCAAAACAACCCATTCCATTCCTACAAGTTGTGTGTGTCACATGTGTACATATGATGTTTGGCCATCAGTGAAACATACCTGGGTCCACCCTGCAGCACCATAGTGACCGGTCCGACCAGGTGAGTCACTCCCCCGACTCTGACAGCAGCAGTGAGGAGCTCCCTCATGTGGACCAGAGCCTGCTTCCTGGTGCTGCCTCTCCTCCAGCGAGTCTGAGCCGCAGCCAGAAAACTGCTGCTGGATACCTACGATCCCAACAACGACATCAGTCAGCAGCAGGTAGTTTAGCCACTTAATAAAAGCTGCTTAACTTATTGCCAAAGATAATATCACATAAAAAAGTAGTTTTTTAATTCTCTGAAACACTTTTACTTAGTTTAGTGATGAATGAACCAAAATACATTTATATATATACACATTATATATACACACACACACATATATATATATATATATAAATTTGGAATTAGATTCACTTTATTGGTCACTCTGCTCGCACACAGAGGAATTTGTTCTCCGCGTTTAACACAATCCGTGCCGTGAAACACACATTTACACACACACACACACACACACACACACAGGCAGTGCGCACACACATGCCTGAAGCGGTGGGCAGCCCTAGGCACGGCACCCGGGGAGCAGTTAGGGGTTAGGTGCCTTGCTCAAGGGCACTTCAGTCATGACCTGCCGGCTCTGGGGATCGAACGTGCATTCTTCCGGTTACACGCCCAGTTCCCTAACCACCAGGGCACAGCTGTTTCAAGCTGTGTATTCAACTCTATGAGCACTGGGCAAGTGGATCTCTAAAATAGTGTTCACATATCCTCAAAGTGATTCCTTAAGATAACAGCTGTGTAGGAAATAATCTCACACCAGTATACTCACTGCCTGGTCAGGTGTAGTGCCTATAAAGGCAAAGAGCTGGCCCAGCAAGACACTGTAAGTTGGCTTGTCTCTGCTGTCTTCAATGGCCAGAGACTGCAGCAGTGTAAAAGAGCTGCTTCTGTGACTGGTTGGGTGATGACGTCTCCTATAGAATAGATTCCACATGAGACACTGTTTTTCTTTCTTTAGCTGCTCAAACAGAGCCAGGGCACAAATAGGACAGCTACTACTTCTACTGGTACTAATAGTACATGGACTCAGAGGTCGAATAAATACAATAAAAACCAATGAATCAATAAAATTAATAATTTAAACCGTAGGCTGCATGCTGGAGCATAAACAGAGACTATTCTGTGGTAAATGGGAACTCTAGGAGCATATAGATCCATTAGGTATTTTACAGAATAAATTGTGAAATCAAATCATTTGTACCAACAGACGACTCCTCGTTAACAAACCGATCCTCACGGTCTGTGAACGTAATCAGCTATTCTCTGTCAGAGTAATGATACCTCTGTGTGCCATGAGCAAACTCCAGGTCCTGGTTTGCGATCATCTCCAGGTCAGAGGGAGCCGACATGCTGCGCAGGAAAATCGGCTGCTTCACCATCGGAACCATCGTCTTTGTGTCTGACACTGATTTACAAGCTGAGAGCAAAAGACACACAGATTACTCCTCTCTGAGACTACACACGGATGCTCTTCAGGTAGAGGGAACCTGCATTATTGATGTAAATGTATGTGTGTGTGTTATAGTACAGAATAAGTAATTAATTACCTGGTGTGCTTGTGGGTGTTGAGGCGAGGCTCCTGCAGTGAGGTGCGATGGTGACGTGCAGAAGCAGCTCGGAACGATTCATTAAACTCTTCACCAAGGCTTTAGTTTTGGCTAAAGGGACAGCACTTCTAGACTGCTGCATGGAGTTGACCTCCTGGAAAAACTTCTCTCTACAACACACACACACACAACAATAGTCTCTAATGTTCAGATTACTCCATATTAAAAGCAGAAATGAAATGTTGCAGAAAGAAAAACACTACATTTTTATCAAAGGTTTGACCTGCCTTGTTCAAAATACCACAAGGGTCAAACACCACAGCAGCATTCTCCCACTGTCTGTAAAGGTCTGTTCTGAATGGCTGTTTTCAGTGCTTGTTCCTTTAAACAATAATAAGCCATTGCTCTTCCTCTACCCCTCTGTTAAGCAAAACGCAAAAACAACAGCCATTTCTGCTTGATTCCCTTATTTCCCTGTGCTTGTTCTTTCTGTGATTAGAGATATTCAGATGAGGAAGCGAAACAATTCTTATGTCAACTGATGTCAGATGGGGAGCCAACTGTGAACAACTCACTGAATCCTGTGTTTTCTGGCTTAGACAGTGAACAAATAACAGAGAGGAAGGTCTTATTTCATCATTTCAGAGTCTGTAGGTTCCAGATGCACAAGAAATGTGTGTCAGTTTGTTTCATAACATCCTCTTTAACCTTGATTTAAAACATTACCTTAATGCCACGACTGCATTCTCTAGATCACTCCAGTCTAGAGGAACCTCCTTCAGAGAGCACAGAAGTTCAAGCTCCTTCATTTTGCTCTGGGGACACACACACAAACCTAATTAAGTATCCAGTCTTATCCAGCTGCTGCCCTGAAATGAACTGTTTTAAAACGAAAATATTTACATGGCTTTCAGCACTGTCCTAAATTTACAAAAAAAACCTCAACCTTCAACTTACCTCAAAAAAGTGGTAATCATAAAAAAAGGGTGTGTTGTTCTCTAGTTTTCCCTGTTGAGCCTCATCCACCTCACTCTGCCATTTTTGTTCCAGCTCAGCAACACTCTAGAAAAAAAAAAAAAAAAATTATAATTCATTCATTCATTATCTGTGACCCTTATCCAGTTCAGGGTCGCGGTGGGTCCAGAGCCTACCTGGAATCATTGGGCACAAGGCAGGAATACACTCACACCTATGGACACTATTGAGTCGCCAATCCACCTACCAACGTGTGTTTTTGGACCGTGAGAGGAAACCGGAGCACCCGGAGGAAACCCACACAGACACAGGGAGAACACACCACACTCCTCACAGACAGTCACCCGGAGGAAACCCACGCAGACACAGGGAGAACACACCACACTCCTCACAGACAGTCACCCGGAGGATACCCACGCAGACACAGGGAGAACACACCACACTCCTCACAGACAGTCACCCGGAGGAAACCCACGCAGACACAGGGAGAACACACCACACTCCTCACAGACAGTCACCCGGAGGAAACCCACGCAGACACAGGGAGAACACACCACACTGCTCACAGACAGTCACCCGGAGGAGAGGAACATAATAGCTACATAAATCACACTGACACTATAAGGTTTAAAAACACCTCTTACAATTAGTGAATTCATCTACTTTAAGTTGTGGTCAGTAGTTCTCAATTCTTATCATCTCCATAGAAACAATTTAATGAACTGGGAAGCTTTGGATCAGCTGCAGGAGGCAAAAATTTACCATACACAATGCCAACTGTGATCTAGAGGCATATAAAGCTCGACAGCAATGGGCAGTGCAGCAGTAAGACTGTGCTTTCTGGCGTAAACAAGAGCCATCCAATATTTTTGGGATTAGTCTGAATGGTGTTTATGATCAAAACTAATCATTCAATATCAGCGCCTGACTTCACTAATGCTCTTGTGGTCTAAGGCCATGAAATATATACAACAAAGTTCCAGAATCTAGGAGTCTAAGTCTTCCCAGAAGATTAAAGGCTGTTATTGCAGCGAAGGAGGACGAATCAGTGGTTATTACCCTTCATTTCAGATACAAGTGCACACACACACACACACAAAGCCGTTGTGTACCTGCAGCTGTCTCTCCATTGCATTGATCTTCTTGAAGGTCTCTGCCATGATTTTACACAGAAGCTCATGCTCTTCTCCATGTTCTTCTCTGTACTGGAAGTTCACCAGAGACTGCAGAGCATCTATCAAACCCAGGTGCTTTATCACACAAGACACTATCACCTCCTCCATCACATCAGGCCTGATAACCTCTCTAGAAAGAGACAGAGGAAACGAGGAATGCAGTTCAGAACTAAAAGGCAGAAAACTATGGCAACTGAATACACCGATGAACTAATACTATTGTCATTGTGAATTCTAGAGACCCTCCTGTTGGTACTTCACCTGAGTGGTTTTAACATTTGGGTTCAGTGCAAATAAAAATGATGTTTTGGCAACTTTTTTTTTTTAAACAGCACACACTTTTACTCAACAGTAAAATAAACCCTTAAAGAAGCATCTTACTCTATACTTACTTGATGCTTGGGCGGAACTGAGGCCGGGCTCTTCCAGAGAGCTCCCTCAGACGTCCCATAATCCCCGGGGGAAGGCGGATGCGAGGCAGATCACAGCAGACCCCGGGCATGAGACCTGGAGGTGGCATGAGTATGTCTGTGGGGTAGTTGAACTCCTGGTCCTCGTCGATAGTGAGAGGGAGGGGAGAGGGTGACGGAGTGAGGGCAGGAGAGATGGCACCATTGGCTTCCACCTGCCACTGGCATCTGCGATTGAGAGGTAAATAATGCTTCAAGCACGGGATATCATTGTTAAGATTTTTGACTGTGGATTAATGCCCTAACCTGATGGGCATTCAGATGACTGGTGGCGATTTTAGTTCCGTCTTAAAACAACACATCACTCTTTTTAATGAACTTTTTAAAGATTGTGGTGTCTTTTACCTTTATAAATGAGATACAGATATAGCTCCCAGGTTACACTAAACCCCCGGTACCCGAGGTGTGTAAAGATTCTCTTAATTAAGTAACAAATCTGGCGTCCGCCCACCTTTGCAGGAGTTTGGAGCAGAGCAGGTCGTTGCAGGCCTCCTCCTCTCTTGTGACATCAGGACCGTTGTAAAGGATGCGTAACATGGAGCAGGCCAGCACTGACAGACCCAAAGCCAGGTCAGCTAGAAACGGAAGACCTCCAGAAACATCCTCCGAAGACTCCTATAATACACAAATTGAATCAGATTGTGGTACTGTGGATCGGGTGGTCTGGAGGTACCTTTTTGGGGAGCGTCAAGTTGGTGGAAAGAGGTACTATAGAGTCAGTTATAGCGTTTCTCCCAGTGGATGATTTATTGTGAGGAACGAAGCACCACGGTAACAAACATGCAAAAATAGAGAATTGGTATTTCCAAAATATTTACACTATTTACCACCAGTTACACTTGATAATTACTCAAGTCCGTAACAAAGCTCTAGTCACGTAGAGACCAAGCAAACTAAAGCCTTCCTTCCCTCCCTTCCTACTCCATTAGACCCATCCTGGACTAGACCAACATGAGTATATAGGAACATGCTCTTCCCCTTTACAGGTTCAATGGATCCCCCTGCACCAGCTATGTACCCTAGTCCACTTAGGACTATAAAAGCTGGGTGACCCGCGCGCTGCCACTCCTAAAAGGACACAGGTGAGTACCAGTTTTCTATATTTAATTTGTCCTTTTTGAGTCTTTACAAAGGAAGTGTCTTTGGTACATTGTTTATAGAGATGGTGATGTGTTGGGCCAGCCTACATCATCACACAGATAATCAATAAAAAAAAGCAATAACGTTAACAATATAAAGATTTCAGTAACGTTAAAAAGAAGCAAGCCTGCATTGCTTCAAATAAATTCACCAAATATCCACATATTGATGTAGTTATTATGCTCAATGTACACAGAGTAGATGATGTCAAGGCAGTCCCTAGAGGTTTCTGCCAGAAAGTGCCGTTCAAAACAGAGAAGTAAATAAAATGCAACATGACCCTGTTTTGAAATGCAACATCAAGGAGAGGGTAACAACAAATATGATGCTTAATCATCAATAAATGGACGATGCTTGTTCGCAAACAGAGCTAAAGTGAACAACAAACACAAGTAGAGAGAATTTGGCAGTCCACATTTTGTTTATCTTTTATAATCATGAATTATAAGGAGGTGTGTTCTCCCCGTGTCTGCGTGGGTTTCCTCCGGGTGCTCCGGTTTCCTCCCACAGTCCAAAAACACACGTTGCAGGTGGGTTGGCGACTCGAAAGTGTCCGTAGGTGTGAGCGAATGTGTGTGTGTCTGTGTTGCCCTGTGAAGGACTGGCGTCCCCTCCAGGGTGTATTCCCGCCTTGCGCCCAATGATTCCAGGTAGGCTCTGGACCCCCCGCGACCCTAAATTGGATAAGCGGTACAGATAATGGATGGATGGATGGATGGAATTATAAGGACAAACATTCGCTGGTGAGCAGCTGCATGCTTGTCTTTCATTGGTTAACTACCAGAACATCTGCGTGCATCAGGGCATTGTACATGTAAACTACATGAGTATATGATGTCAAACTACGCCTGTTTATTCCAAGTATATTGTGAAACTGTGCTCGCCTGTGCTCGGACAGTGCAGGAGAAACCCCACATGGCTTTGTCTGGAGTGTTGTGCTCACGTCCACTTCTCATCTCAAATGAGAACGTCACGGTGTCTCCCTCAACCTGCACAAGGAAAACAAACCAGAACAAGCAGTGAGTGTACTTTTATATAGCATTCATTTTGCACTGATTTCACATATTACATCTCAGCCCTGCCATGTGACTTCCCTATTTATCTGTGTGTGTTTATTTCCGCTCACCTTGACCAGGTCTTTGGGCCAACCAGTGCCTAGGACACTGCGGCTGCCGTATCCCAGAGTGTTGCCGCCGTACTCAGCTACTTTGCGACTGTTGGTATTAGGCCCAGCATAGATAACCAGCTTCAAAGACAAAAGAAAGGGAATCCAATATTAAGCAATTGAACTCACCACATAAAACCGAATAGTCCGCCTTATTTCCACGTTGTTTACCAAGTGTCGAAATTCATATCATCATAATTTACTTTAGCAATCATCTAACAGGACAATAGTGCAATGCTGGACACGAACACAGCATTTTGTTAGTGAATAATTAGCAGGAAGAAACCCCTGAATGTCTAAGTCATAAACAGAAGTTGAGATAAGTACCTTATCGTAGTCGTACTGTGAAGAGCAGCGAGGATCGAAGCGTAAATAAAGGCAGCGCGCTCCAGGGATGTGGACGGTTTCTTTAAATTTGTAGTTGTCTCGGACCGGATGGACAGTCTCGACAGTTTTCCCAGCAGCCCAAGGGGCAGGGATCTTCAGACCTGTAAGAAAGCCTGGTTCCTCCTTTTCATCCAGAATCCGGAAACTGAGGAAAACGTTTGTGATTTAGCAATTCATTCATTCATTGTCTGTAACCACTTATCCAAGTCACGGTGGGTCCAGAGCCTACCTGGAATCATTGGGCGCAAGGCGGGAAGACACCCTGGAGGGGGCACCAGTCCTTCACAGGGCAACACACACACACACTCACGGACACTTTTGATTCGCCAATCCACCTACCAACGTGTGTTTTTGGACTGTGGGAGGAAACCGGAGCACCCGGAGGACACCCACGCAGACACAGGGAGAACACACCACACTCCTCACAGACAGTCACCCGGAGGAAAGCCACGCGGACACAGGGAGAACACACCACACTCCTCACAGACAGTCACCCGGAGCGGGAATCGAACTCACGACCTCCAGGTTCTTGGAGCTGTGTGACTGCGACACTAACCTGCTGCACCACCGTGCCGCCCTGATTTAGCAATTGTAAAGCCTTATTTTCATTGATTGATTACAATCTTGATTAGCAATTTGAGGAAGTCAAGTAATTAGAAGAAATGACTCTCCGATTAATGCTTCTGTAGCTGTAAACACACACAGCCTAAGAGCTTTAAGAGCAGATGAAGGTTAGGTGCATTGCACAAGGGCAACACAGCTGTGTATGCTGAGGGAGGATATAGTGCTGACTTTCACTCTACAAACACCCCCCACCCTATCCCACATACTCATTTTCCCTGCCAGACCCAGGGACTGGACCAGTGATCTTCTGGTCCCAAGACTGCTTCTGTACCTTCTAGGCTATGGCTGTCCCAGACCACAGCTTGAACGTTGGAAAATATTTTTTTTCTGTAAAAACTCTCTCAAACATTATTAACCTTATTATCAAAAAAGGATGTGGATTGAGGATAAAGCAAAGCTAAACTCAAGAGGAGAGAAAAAAAATGTAGAGAATTTGCTTGTCTTTTCTTGCAGCAAAATAAGTATGAGGACAACAACTGGGGGCGGCACAGTGGTGCAGAGGGTTAGTGTCGCAGTCGCACAGCTCCAGGGACCTGGAGGATGTGGGTTTGATTCCCGCATTGGGTGACTGTCTGTGAGGAGTGTGGTGTGTTCTCCCTGTGTCTGCGTGGGTTTCCTCCGGGTGACTGTCTGTGAGGAGTGTGGTGTGTTCTCCCTGTGTCTGCGTGGGTTTCCTCCGGGTGACTGTCTGTGAGGAGTGTGGTGTGTTCTCCCTGTGTCTGCGTGGGTTTCCTCCGGGTGACTGTCTGTAAGGAGTGTGGTGTGTTCTCCCTGTGTCTGCGTGGGTTTCCTCCGGGTGACTGTCTGTGAGGAGTGTGGTGTGTTCTCCCTGTGTCTGCGTGGGTTTCCTCCGGGTGACTGTCTGTGAGGAGTGTGGTGTGTTCTCCCTGTCTCTGCGTGGGTTTCCTCCGGGTGACTGTCTGTAAGGAGTGTGGTGTGTTCTCCCTGTGTCTGCGTGGGTTTCCTCCGGGTGACTGTCTGTGAGAAGTGTGGTGTGTTCTCCCTGTGTCTGCGTGGGTTTCCTCCGGGTGACTGTCTGTGAGGAGTGTGGTGTGTTCTCCCTGTGTCTGCGTGGGTTTCCTCCGGGTGACTGTCTGTGAGGAGTGTGGTGTGTTCTCCCTGTGTCTGCGTGGGTTTCCTCCGGGTGACTGTCTGTGAGGAGTGTGGTGTGTTCTCCCTGTGTCTGCGTGGGTTTCCTCCGGGTGACTGTCTGTGAGGAGTGTGGTGTGTTCTCCCTGTGTCTGCGTGGGTTTCCTCCGGGTGACTGTCTGTGAGGAGTGTGGTGTGTTCTCCCTGTGTCTGTGTGGGTTTCCTCCGGGTGACTGTCTGTGAGAAGTGTGGTGTGTTCTCTCTGTGTCTGCGTGGGTTTCCTCCGGGTGCTCTGGTTTCCTCCCACAGTCCAAAAACACACGTTGGTAGGTGGATTGGCAACTCAAAAGTGTCCGTAGGAGTGAGTGTGTGAGTGTGTGTGTTGCCCTGTGAAGGACTGGCGCCCCCTCCAGGGTGTGTTCCCGCCTTGCGCCCAATGATTCCAGGTAGGCCCTGGACCCACCGTGACCCTGAACTGGATAAGCGCTTACATATAATGGATGGATGGATGGATGGACGGACAACCATTGGCTCATGAGCTGCTTCATGTGCATGCAAGAATGGATGCATTTTAAAAGCTTTGGTATACAATAAAACATATTTATAAAAATAAATGACAAAAGATTTGTTGTGCTTCGGAAAATAGTTATGTATGAACTCTTAAAGAAACATTTATATTTGAATAGTTCAGTGAAGACAAGACAAAAAAAAAAAAAAAAAAAAAAAAAAAAAAAAAAAAAAAAACACGACAATATAGATAGGTTTAGGAAATAACTGTGAACCTACCTGTCATCGATACTAGGAAGTTTGGAGCCATGATTTAAAGGGCCACTCATTTGTGGAGAACCTTCAACAAACATCGCAGACTGGGTCTTCAGGAGTAAAGCAGTCTATAAAAACACACACACACACTTCTAAATGTATTTAATGTGAAAGAGATTGTCAGTGTACAATATCAATGCATATAAACAAGTACAAATACCAAGTACTCAATAGGATTTAAATCTGATCACAACTTTTCAAGTGTGGGAGGCAGGTCTGTGGTTTTCTAGTATTTGTGTTGTAACAGTATATGTGTATTTTATGCTTAATGTTTTGTCATTTTGAGCTGGACACCTTTTTGCATGCAGGTATGCACACGCGTACACACACCTGACTGGTGTAGAGGACGAGCTGGACCAGTTGTGGCATGAGAGCATCAGCGAGAGACAAGGTTTGGAGGTTTGGGTGCATCAGAGACGTCAGAAGCACTGGCAGCAAATGGCCCAACATTGTAGCTTTAGTCACCTGCTCCAGGCCCTTCAGTCTGGAGAGTGAAAGAAATGGTAGTGTGTGTAAAACACAGGGAGAAACACAAACTGAAAAAGCCCAGTCAATTGATTCATTGTCTCCAATGATTCTACTGAACTTTGTAAAACAGCACAGAGTATCAGCGATTTTATACTAAGCCTATTTTTATTATTGTCTCAATACTTGCCCCATTGTAGATAGTTGTGTGCCTGCATGTGTGTGTGTGTGTGTGTGTGTGTGTCGTAGCTAAGAAAGCAAACATGAGACTTTGTCTGCTGCAGTTATGGAGCGATTGTTCTTCTCTCTGTATGAAACATGGTTAAAAACACCACTAGTATAAAGTCTTATAGCCTTTTTCATCTGAACTAAGTACCAACTTAATGAAAAAAACGCTACCACAGCAGAGCACAGCTAAAGTTTGGATCATTTAACAACAGCAGATGCACAGCACAATCAGACGTGTTCATGGGGTTAAAAACACGGAGGAAAATAACTCCGTAAAAGACTCACCTGCTCTCGCGGTCACTGATGTCACTGTTAATGAGAGCAGTGGTCACTTGCTGAAGGGTCTCCAGCACTTCATCACAACCCACCAGCACTTTAGTGGCCAGGGACAGGATACTTGTCTGTAGCTCCTGAGAAAGAAAACACAGAAACGCACCCACATTGAGAAATCAACATTCAGCAAGTAAATATGGGAAAATGGATTTTCTCCTCACGGATGTTATTAAAAGTGAATAGTTTCCGACAACATGTTTTTGTGCTTTGTGCTCCTGCAATAAAACCACTTCACTCAGGGATAAATAAAAGTTATCAATTCTTCTATTCATTCATTCTCTGTAACCCTTATCCAGCGGTGGGTCCAGAGCCTACCTGGAATCATTGGGTGCAAGGCAGGAATACACCCTGGAGGGGGCACCAGTAGAAGGGTACACACACACGCACACACACACCCCTACGGACACTTTTTTTTGAGTTGCCAACCCACCTACCAACCTGTTTTTTTTTTTTTTTTTTTTGGATGTGGGAGGAAACCGGAGCACCCAGAGGAAACCCACGCAAACACAGGGAGAACACACCACACTCCTCACAGACAGTCACCCGGAGGAAACCCACGCAGACACAGGGAGAACACACCACACTCCTCACGGACAGTCACCCGGAGGAATCCCACGCAGACACAGAGAGAACACACCACACTCCTCACAGACAGTCACCCGGAGGAATCCCACGCAGACACAGGGAGAACACACCACACTCCTCACAGACAGTCAAGAAAATACACAAGCATTTTTAAGCTATTTCATTTGTTGGTGAAAATCACAAGACTGCCCCCTTAAAAACTTGACATTTAGAATGACTGCCACTAATGTTTCCAACACACTGACACCAGCCTTTCACATCACTGTGCTCACTTGTCTGCAGAAAAGACCCTGAATTACTTTTATAAGAAATATAATTGTATATTGTTGTTATCCAAAGAAAAAACACGTATCTCCATTTGTGTGGATTTTAAGTTTACTACATCATTTGAACACCGAAGCTGTCCTTCAGATTGTGTGTAAATTTCATGATGAATGAACCAACAGAAATGCTCACAAATGACTTGGAATAATACCTTTTTACACTGACCTCCACTGAAATTTAAGACTTTGGTGATTTTCCTTTGGATAGCGACTAGAAACAGTGATGTCAGCACATGTTCATTAATATCTTCTGGACACAGAGAGCTTCATAACCGAGGTTAATGCTGCACATTTACAAAGGCACAAGCAGAGGTAGGGGTATTTAAAAGGGGGGTTTTTACCTGTACCTTCATTGTTTCCCCTTGGAGGGAGCTGTCACTGTCCTCGCTGTCGTCCGGACGGATCAGGACAATGTTACTAAGCAAGTGATTCTGTACGGCCATAAGGTACCGCAAACTGGGAGAGGCAACCTGAGGGGCGACAGAATTCAGTGGTCATACTCATCCTTTAGATCCTGTCTGTACATGTAGAATGAATGGGTGTAAAACTAATAACAATGTTTAAATTAGTCGCTGCTGACACAGAAAACTTTCAATGTTAGCCAACTCAAACATGAAGGGTGCTTATGGAGTGCGAAATTCAAGTTAACCTAGTCTTTCCTCTACATGAACATACAGGGGTTGGACAATGAAAGTGAAACTGGTTTTAGACCACAATAGTTTATTAGTACGGTGTAGGGCCTCCTTTTGCGGCCAATACAGCGTCAGTTCGTCTTGGGAATGACATATACAAGTCCTGCACAGTGGTCAGAGGGATTTGAAGCCATTCTTCTTGCAGGATAGTGGCCAGGTCTCTACGTGATGCTGGTGGAGGAAAACGTTTCCTGACCCGCTCCTCCAAAACACCCCAAAGTGTCTCAATAATATTTAGATCTGGTGACTGTGCAGGCCATGGGAGATGTTCAACTTCACTTTCATGTTCATCAAACCAATCTTTCACCAGTCTTGCTGTGTGTATTAGTGCATTGTCGTCCTGATACACGGCACCGCCTTCAGGACACAATGTTTGAACCATTGGATGCACATGGTCCTCCAGAATGGTTTGGTAGTCCTTGGCAGGGACGCACCCATCTAGCACAAGTATTTGGCCAAGGGAATGCCATGATATGGCAACCCAAGATTTGCACTCCTTGCACCATTGAAACCGACGTTTGGCGTTGGCGTGAGTGACCAAAGGTGTGGCTATAGCAGCCCGGCCGTGTATATTGACCCTGTGGAGCTCCCAACGGACAGTTCTGGCGGAAACAGGAGAGTTGAGGTGTATATTTAATTCTGCCGTGGTTTTATGTTTTTTGGACACAATCCGGGTCAACACCCGAACATTCCTTTCAGACAGCGTCCTCTTGCGTCCACAGTTAATTCTGTTGGATGCGTTTCCTCCTTCTTGGTGGTACGCTGACATTACCCTGGATACCGTGGCTCTTGATACATCACAAAGACTCTCTGTCTTGGTCACAGATGCGCCAGCAAGACGTGCACCAACAATATTTTGAGCAAAACTGTGCTTTTACCCTCTGCTAATTAACCTTCACACTCTGCTCTTACTGGTGCAATGTGCAATTAATGAAGATTGGACACCGGGCTGCTCCAATTTAGCCATGAAACCTCCCACACTAAAATGACAGGTGTTTCAGTTTCATTGTCCAACCCTGTAAGTGTTCCATCATTATGAATACATTACAGAGTCTCTGTTCCACCTTAAATATTGCAGCAGTCACACTACATTCCCAATGGTTTCTAGCTACTCACAAGTTTGTAAACTCATCAAGGACACAGACACTCAATAGTGCACAATGAGCTGGTATACTCTCCATAAAAATTCATCAATAAAACAAATTGCTCTGGACTGCCCATGAGCCAAAGGAAGCCATTTGATAACTCCAAACATGGGCTAGAAAGGTATAAACCACCTCTGCAGCTGGCTGTGGAGCTGTGTAACTATGTTCTCTGCAGTGCTGAAGCGCCATTCAATACATTAGTTATGAGTTGGAGTCGGGTTTGTGATCCAAAACTAATGATCCTACATCAGCACTAACATGACCTTGTGGCTAAATGTCATTAAAGCCTCACAGCAATGTTTTAACATCCAGTCTAAAGCCATCCTAGAAAAGTAGAGACAGTAAGTATGCCAAACTCCCTATTAATACCTTTAATTTAGAGGAAATTTCAGCCACACGGTAGACACTCCCAGTAAACATTTAGCCGTTGATTCAACGTTGAAATAACGTAATGACTGCCGTCTAATCAACGTTCTCTTAAGGTTGAAAATGAAAGTTGAAAAGACGTCCAAACACAGACATTGAAAAGACGACTATTAGACGTATTTTGGACGTCCATTGACGTTATTAATTGGTCCCGAAATAAATTACTTGCATAAAACGCGTTTTGGACGTCCACTGACGTTATCGATTGGTCACCACTTAACTAACTTATTAAGATGGAATTTGGACGTCCATTGACGTTTAAAATATGTCCTTGACGAACAGACTACTTTTAGACCTATTTTGAACGTCCAGGGGCGTTCCTTGTTTACTGGGCTACGGCCTACAACTATGAGAACTTGATGGCAGGCTTGTGGTTGTGAGGTTTAAGTTAAGATTGTTACATACAGGAACTGTAGAGAGAAGCTTCTGGAAATCATCCTTGGCAACTGTTTGGCATTTCGTGATGAGGAGGCAAGATTCTCGCACCACTGTCTTCAGAATGCAGTGTAACAGCTCATCACTCAGTCTGCAGGGAAGAAACATGAGCTGAGATAGAAATCTCTGGATGAAAGACAGAAAACTACTTCCCTAAAGCCCCATTCTAGGCTCGGGATCACAAACCACACAGAGAGAACTTGCAGTTGGTACCTGTAATGGTCATCGTCCTCACTTCCAAAACGGTTCTTCTGTAACTGGTTGGCGAGGTTGTTGAGAATGACGTCTCGTAACTGGGACAAGCCACTGTTTCTCTCACCTTAAGTTATAAATACATATAATAACAGATCAGAGGGATGCTCCACAAAGTAGGATTTTCAGTTTAGCCAGATAACTTAAGCCCAAACTCAAGTCTGGACAAAAGGAACAGACTTGAGGGTGATTCCTATTGGACAGTGCTCAACTTTAGGCTTAAGTTAGCTGGTTAGCTTTCAAACCCTGCTTTGTGGAATTCACCCAGATCACAGTAAGTGTTTAGAACAGTCCTTAGAAATCTGATATTAATAGCAAATTCTACACATGCTGCAAATTTGATAACACTTCACAAATGTCTCATCAAGTTCTAACAGCCTCTGAATCTTACCTTCAGTCAGAACCATCTTTAACAAGCTGTTCAATTCTGACTCGCCCTGATACAAGACCTGCAAACCCGAACTGAAAATCAGAAGAGAGAGTGACATCACAAACAAATATAAAGTTCACCTTTGCAACAAAATTTAACTAACACATTTAGTCAGGACAGAAAAGCAGAAAATATTCATTCATTGTCTGTAAGCTCTTATCCAGTTCAGGGTCGCGGTGGGTCCGGAGCCTACCCGGAATCAATGGGTGCAAGGTGGGAACACATCCTTGAGGGGGTGCCAGTCCTTCACAGGTTGACACACACACACACTTATGGACACTTTTGAGTCACCAATCCATCTACCAACGTGTGTTTTTGGACCATGGGTGGAAACCGGAGCACAGGAGGAAACCCACACGGACACAGGGAGAACACACCACACTCCTCACAGACAGTCACCCGGAAGAAACCCACACAGACACAGAGAGAACACACCACACTCCTCACAGACAGTCACCCCGGAGGAAACCCACACAGACACAGGGAGAACACACCACACTCCTCACAGACAGTCACCCAGAGGAAACCCACGCAGACACAGGGAGAACACACCACACTGCTCACAGACTGGAGATGTGTGACTGCGACACTAACCTGCTGCACCACCGTGCCAAGCATAATGTGTCTGTCACTATACCATTTCCTACAGCTCCATGCAATATGAATGCATTTTCCATCTACAGTTTATCAGGAACATAGAAACTCTGAGCTACTTTAAAATGATCTGAGTTATTTTAACTAGCTTCCAATTAGAAAATCAATAAACCACGTCGATCAGGTTGACCAGGATTCTGCAGACCTTTGCATAAAATGTTTTACCTGATGGCCAGACAGACTTCTCTTTGGATTTCTGCTCCGATCTGATCCACAGGACCCATAAGCAGCTGCCACAGCAGCAGCCCAGACCGCCTCACGCTCTCCTGGTTTTGCTCCGAGTGGGGGTTGAAAAACCGAAACACCACCTGAGAGAACACAGAAAAAAAAGGAGAGTGATAAGACATCTGTGGGCATTTCTATCACTTTCTAAAAAGAGTTCTTCATTCCCTGGATCTGGGGGGGGGGGGGGGGGGGGGGAAGCTAATGGTGCATTTACACTGCAGCAGAGAGGATTTTCAATTCATCTCTCTAAGTATCTAACGAGACGGGCAGCAGGAGGGAACCGGGGGATTTGGGGAGTGAGAGTGCAAGAAAAGAGAAGTAAAAATTTTAGATTTTCTCAACCTGATGCCAAACAGATGTTTCAAAAGTCACAGAGTGTCATGTAACATTCAAACTCCACATTCCCACATGGCTAACATTGTATTAAATTGTTGAGATAGGGAGCACACACTCAAGGACAGTGTAGAGCAAGGAAAGCAAGCAGAATAATCCTGGCTTACGCTCGAGAACCCCACATATTAAACAGTACCTGGAAGACCACGAGGATACAGCGGATGACAAAGGTGTCTGAATTCACCATAGCCTTCTCCATTATGTCACAGATCAAGCTAAAGTGGCGAGCCTCCATTGGCTGTTGCTTGCCCAGAAAGGATCCCAGAGGCAGAGAGCTACTGCTAGCGGCCAGCAGGTTCAGCTGGTGGATACACATGGCACCGACATGATGCAACAGCTGGCTAACCACCTCGCCTGTCTCCACCATCTCTTCTGTGGGTAAAATGAAATGTGAGTCAAAACTGTGAGAAAAGTTCTGACAGGAGACAATGCCTTATACGCAGCACCTGACAATGAACCTGGGAAGAATAGAACCGAGCGAAAACAGCTATTTAAAAAAAAAGCGCTTCTGCTCCTCAGTCCTCACTGCTGTGCACTCGCGGTCAGGGTGAACAGCGAGTGGCTCATTATCAATTAAAGGAGCTGGCGTTTCATTTAAAGGAACTTTAGACAGGGGATGGAATGTTGATGTGCTCTTCTTTTTGTTGTGTGTCTAGGTTTATTGTCATGTCAAACATTCCTTTCCTGCCAAGTGTTCTGAGGGTGGGAATAAACATTTTTTTCATTTTTGTGGTGTAAACATCAACATTAATGACATAATCTATGGACATAATCAATACGTCACCTGCTGCATAGTGTCAATAGTGAAACATGGGGGAGGCAATGTGTTATTGTGATGTTGTTTGAGCTCAGCAAGTGTAGGGTTGGTCAATTTTTCATCCAGTATTTTAAATATCAACACTAGCATTCATTATGCCATTTATAGACTTTAATCAACTGCTAAACTCACAATAACATCACCTCCCTCATGTTTCACAGCTGACACTAAACAGTTACTGTAATAGTGTTGGTGTAATCGACAGCAAATATGTTGAATCCCATCTGAAACAAAAAGCTAATGCTAATTTAGCTCATGGCTAACTAGACACCAACTGTGGAGATCAACTTTGCCTGAACACTGTTAGGACTTACAA
Organism: Hoplias malabaricus; assembly: GCF_029633855.1. Taxonomy (NCBI): domain Eukaryota; kingdom Metazoa; phylum Chordata; class Actinopteri; order Characiformes; family Erythrinidae; genus Hoplias; species Hoplias malabaricus. Next base: position 24,619,910 of record NC_089819.1, read on the forward strand.
CACGATAAAGTTGAAAACATTGGCCTTTTTTCTTCCAAAGAAATATCACTGCATTTTTTAAACACTGCTGCAACCGTTCTTTTAAACTCTGCCTTACCTTTGGGCTCTCTGATAACATGGCTGACGCCAAGACGTTGGCACACATGATGAAAGGCTTGGTTTCCTGGGTTAGACCACTGGTCCATGTAGTCACTAGAGCACGTCCAGATCAAGTTGTTGAGAGCATCGTAGCAAGCCCCTGAGGCATTAGGAATATCATTGCCAGTTATATTGTAGCATGGATAATGTAGAACTGTGTTTATTAGGAAACAAATGAATATCATAGCAATGTAGCAAAACCACTGCTATCCAAAACAAAACAAGTGCAGATAAAAAGTTTGTACCTAGTCCTGCTACCTGAGCCCCACGACCCAGAGAGCTTCCAGGAGCATCAATAAGATCTGCACGACTGCTAAACTGACCATCAGCCAGATTAAACACCAGACTAGAGGCTAGAACTAATGTGGGGAAAAAGAAGATAGAAAAAGCAATGTTAAAATGTACTGCTCCATTAGATCATACTCATTACTTTACAAACAATAACTAAACTGTTGGAATAATTTTAACTTAAGCTGTCAAACTTTGATATACGCAGAGCATGCATTTACATCAGATCCGAAACCACATTTAAACGCTGTTCAGACGTCTGCTCTAATTCAATCCGGGGGTGACAAATGAATCAGATCTGAGCTGAGAGTCTGAACAAGGTCACGTTTGTTTCTGGCTTCTCCTGAAAACTCAGACACTCTGGTTTTTGAAGTGTCTTACTCTTAAGAGAGGAAAGGCCACTGGATCCACCAAAAAGTGAGCGAGTGGCAGAACTACCGGCTACACCAGGAGGAGAGGCCAACATCACCAGGTACGTCCCACATACGTACATGGGCGTCTTCCTCAGAGTCTTCAGAGGAAGACCGCAGCTCGCGTTTACAGCTGGAGAAGAGAAAACAAAAAGGCACAGCATTTGTCAACGTGGTCATATAGACAACAGCAATAAATCAACTCATCTCTGTGCTTTTGTGTGTATTTTCGCTGTCCAAAAACGTCCCACATATTTCCTTCACAGCGTTTACATTTGCCACATTTTGGCAGATGCTCTTCTTCAGATCAATTTACAAAATTAGTCGCGTTACAGAGAAACACTAATTAAAAGGATTAGGAGTCAGAGAATCAGAACCAGCATCACTTTACTGGCCATTGTGCTTGCCCACAGAGGAATTTGTTCTCTGCATTTAACCCAATCCATGCAGTGAAACACACATTTACACACAGACTATTAACACTAGGGGGCACTGAGCACATGCCCAGAGAGGTGGGCAGGTGCCTTGCTCAAGGGCACTTCCGTCATGACCTGCCAGCTCTGGGGATTGAACCAGCCACCTTCCGGTTACACGCCCAGTTCACTAATCTTGCCCAAGGACTCATTAAGGTGTTCCTGCCTAAGCTGGGAGCTGAACCCTGGTCTTAAAAGTGCATGGCTGCAGTATTATCTCAATCACATTTCTGAAAACCTTCTAAAGGAAAACAAGGTACGTTACTTCTATTATAAGAGAGCGTAAGATTTAGTCATTTGTGCACCATTTTTATTGTTTCGTTCGTCTTGTAATTTCATATAATGTAACAGGCATCTGCTGTGTTCAAATTATGTGGAAAAGTAAATATCAAAAATTTAAAAAGCATGTTTTCACAGATATATATATACACAGGAGGTCCTTGGGTTATGTCAGTCCTGAGTTACGATGTTTCGTGGTTACGACACATCTCCCATTTACTGTATAATGCCTTGTTTTGACGTAAGTGGTTTTGCGTCGTAAACGTCGTAACGTGAACTACGTGTGTGGTGTGCGCGGCGCGGCGGAAGAATACACGGTTACGTGGCTCGGGACCGAGGAGGATAGGTGTTAGGACAGGATAAGTGCTTACAGTATGTTATTTACGTACAGTATGTACGTATGTTCCCACTTACACCGAAAATCGGTTTACGACGTGACGTAGGAACGGATCGACGAGGACCCCCTGTACGTCTATCCAAGTCTATCAAAATATACTTTGCTTTGCAGCCCCTTGGACGACTCTGTAGGAGGATGAAATGGTAGTTTTGCCTCTTCTCTTGGCATCTCATTGTTTTAAATTGTTATTGTCCAAAAAAACTGCTGATGCTATAAACCTCCCCTTTTGCAGCAGTTGAGATAGAGCCATAAAACTGCAGCACTATCAAATTTAGCTGTTTTTTTCAATTTTTGCTAGATTAATATTAATGTTGGTTTGGTTCCAGCCCGTCTCTAAAGCATTTTACAGCCCGTTCTGTTTGGCGAATTGTATTCTGCTCATTTCTGGCTAATTCCAGGTTGGTAAGTTGTCCTTCTGACACAGCTGTCAACCAAAACGTTTGTTTAGTGTTAAAGAGAGTTTTGGAATTTGCTGTAGTCTCCTCTTCTGATTCTGACCAAACGTGACGCTAGTCGTATTTAATCTTAAATGTATCTATTATCTCTTTGTGCTCAAGGTAATAAAGTACAGTGGTTTGAAGGTCTCCTGCAGTGGTCAAAGTCATTGCTTAGCAACGACGTTCAGGCGAGTGGTACAGTGGATGTATTTTGCGATAACAACATGGTCAGGACAGTCCTCAACCAATCAGATTGCATACACCTGAATAACAGCAGATATAGCACATTTAAATAAACTGGTTTTGTCTATCCTTCTCAGGACTTCGTTTTATGTATTCGGCAGGCTTGTGACAATCAGTGTAATGTATTATTAACAGCACTGATTTTCCTGTGTCTGTGTGTGTGTGTTTACCAGACTGCTCTTCTTTAACAGGGTTGGTGATGGCCGAGCCAGTGAGAGCGGCGAGTGTGGCAGAGTGTGAGGCGCGAAAGCGAGACATTCGACTCATCAGCAGCTCATTTAGACACTTGGACGGCTCGCCCTCTTTCCTCAACAAGATCACTCTCTCCCGCAGTGGTGTGAGCACACACAACCCAGACTCAGTCTAAAGGGAAATATTTCATTCAAAAATAATTTTAAAAAATGATTAACAGGAGCCATCAGTCATTTCGATTTTTTTCTCACATTATGAAACTATACTGACACATAGTGAACGGGACAGGTCAGTGATTCTGTTCTGTGGGTGGCCCACTCCATGCAGCATTAACTAGTTCACTGATTGCGCTTTTCCACCAACGTGGAACGGGCTGCGTTCCGGTTCATGAAACTAATTTTGAGCTTTTCGGCGCATTTCCCCCAACAAAAATGCGGTAGGAAACATGAAAAGTTTGTTCGCAGTTTCAGCACGAACTGTGACGACACCCTTTGATGATGACGTAGTCTGTGAGGTATCCTCGGTTCCACTAAAACTGGTGTAAACACGGGCTGGTTCCTTGAAAAGCACCGAAGGGAACCAGTTGTTTTGTTGGAAAAGTGCTATCAGTGAGTACAAAGTATAAAGTTAATAAATGATAACGTTCATAAAAAGTTTGCAATTTTTGGTTTTAAAATTACGACATCTTTATTTTAATAAATAACGTAAAGTCATTAATGGTCACTAAGTGGATTAAAGACGTAGAAACCATGTTCATAAATACAAACAAATACAGAAAGGCATTCCAAGTCCTTACCGCTAACTGGAAGACGTCCATGAAGACTGAGTGGCCTTTCTGTGTTTTTTCATTGAGGCTGACGGGTGACCACACCCAGTAGAGGTAGGTACCATCAGAGCACAGGTGCAGTGTGGTCAAACTGCTGCCCATTGGGAAGTGGTGAACGGGCATGAGCACAATTTGGCACACCTTCAGAGACAGAGACAGAGAGAGAGACTGACTGAAGGCTTGTTAACACGACAAACTGAAGGCTTAAGAAGTCCACACTAAAAATGTGGACAAAATTGAAATACTTGAATGCGAAGCACCAATGTTCCTCAACCACTGGGTTATGGACCACAAAGGGCCAATACTTCTCTAATAATTATTAGCATTAATGCAAGCCGCAGAAAACAGCTTCATCTATTTTTGGCCCATCTCTAGGGGCGCAAATAAAACAAAACACTTGGAAAAGTAATATGAAAAATACAGGGGTTAGACAATGAAGCTGAAACACCTGTCATTGTAGTGTGGGAGGTCTCATGGCTAAATTGGAGCAGCCTGGTGTCCAATCTTCATTAACTGCACATTGCACCAGTAAGACCATGTGCAGCCAATGGTTCAAACATTGTGTCCTGAAGGTGGTGCCGTGTATCAGGACGACAACGCACCAATACACACAGCAAGACTGGTGAAAGATTGGTTTGATGAACATGAAAGTGTAACATCTCCCATGGCCTGCACAGTCACCAGATCTAAATATTATTGAGCCACTGTGGGGTGTTTTGGAGGAGCGAGTCAGGAAACGATTTCCTCCACCAGCATCACGTAGAGACCTGGCCACTATCCTGCAAGAAGAATGGCTTCAAATCCCTCTGACCACTGTGCAGGACTTGTATATGTCATTCCCAAGACGAACTGACGCTATATCGGCCGCAAAAGGAGGCTCTGTACTAATAAATTATTTTCACTTTCATTGTCCAACCCCTGTAACTAAAATTTTATATAATTTCAGCGATGAGTTATTGGGCCTTGACTTGATGTGAAAATTATACAGAAGTGCAGACTCAGAAGGCTCTATCCAAATGTATGTGTGTGTGTGTGTGTGTTTATAGGTTACCTGTAGTGTGAAAGGGTCTATGACCTGGCACAGCTGCTGAGGTTTAGAATCGAAGGAGGCGGGACGATGGAGTAGTCGACCACTGCTATGTACAATCCAACCAGCTTCTAGCTCTTCATTTCTACAGTACACAAATCCTCTGAAAGAGAGAAGGGCTACATCTCAGTATCTTGTTCCCTATTCCCTTCACAGGCAGCTGTGTTGACTGCAAGCATTTTCAGCTTGATGAGTACATCTACTTAAACATTTCCATCTCCATCTGCTTTCATTAATTCAACCAACAGACACTATACTGACAACTAGTGACGCGTCAGTGATTATATTGGTATTTTATATACATTATATATTTATTTATATGGCCTTATATGTGGACTAATTTCTTTGTAAGGCCACTACAGTGTTGGGGACCCACTCCATGTAGCATAACTTTCAGTGACTACAAAGATATTTCAGGAAAAAAAAAAACAATTAATAAAAAAAACACACCTGGATTAAAGATTTTGAGGAAGAAAAAAAAAGAAAAAAGTAATAAAGATAAATGTATGTAGCACCTTTCAATAGGAGGGGGTGCATACATTTTAGAGGAAGTGTAATTATTTAGAAAATATCTTTTTAGCTGAGCTTAGCTTTGATGGTGCAAAGATGATAAAAACAGCAAATAAATGAGAGCAATGAGGAAAAGGTGAGGGCTGCAACAATAAGACAGACCAAACATAGTGGAGAGAGTAGAGGAGTTAAAGGGATGGAGGACAGTAAGAGAACGTGAAAGAAAGAGACAGAGAGAGAGAGAGAGAGAGAGAGAGAGAGAGGCACACTTTCTATACCAAGCGACATAAGTGTCCTTCCCTAAGGTCACAAAAATAGAGGGTAGTTGGTGGCTGGATGTGACTAACACTGTGTGTGTGTGTGTGTGTGTGTGTTTAGTATAGCACTTTATACATACACACATCTCATATTACCTCAGTGTGCCGTGAAGGCCTGAGCCCAGCTTGCTCAAACCTTTCCCAAAGGAGTTAGTGGTGTAGAGATATAGGCCATCTGTAGCCAAGCAGCGTCCCAGATCTGTGTCTGAGAGAAAAGGGTAGAGTGAGGGACAGAGAGAGAGAGAGAAAGAGAGAGGGGGATGGAGAAAGAGAGCGAGGCTTTGAGTGCTTGTTGATATTTCACTTGAACACTCAATATCTGAAGCATCTTGCAAAGACCTGTCTGATAGAAAAGTGATGTAATTACTTTAATCAACGCTGCAGTCCAGAGCACAACGTATCACACTATATACTCCTCCAGATGTTCATGTTATGGTTTCTTCATTTCCATAATGACAGGAAAATGCCCAAATCCTGGTGGTGCAGCAGGTTAGTGTCGCAGTCACACAGCTCCTGTAGGTTGTGGGTTCTAGTCCCGCTCTGGGTGACTGTCCTGTGAGGGGTGTGGTGTGTTCTCCCTGTGTCAGCATGGATTTCCTCCGGGTGACTGTCTGTGAGGAGTGTGGTGTGTTCTCCCTGTGTCAGCATGGGTTTCCTCCGGGTGACTGTCTGTGAGGAGTGTGGTGCGTTCTCCCTGTGTCCGTGTGGGTTTCCTCCGGGTGACTGTCTGTGAGGGGTGTGGTGCGCTCTCCCTGTGTCCGTGTGGGTTTCCTCCGGGTGACTGTCTGTGAGGGGTGTGGTGCGCTCTCCCTGTGTCCGTGTGGGTTTCCTCCGGGTGACTGACTGTGAGGAGTGTGGTGCGTTCTTCCTGTGTCCGCGTGGGTTTCCTCCGGGTGACTGTCTGTGAGGAGTGTGGTGTGTTCTCCCTGTGTCTGCGTGGGTTTCCTCTGGGTGCTCCGGTTTCCTCCCACGGTCCAAAAACACATGTTGGTAGGTGGATTGGTGACTCAAAAAAAAAAAATCTTCACCTCGGAGAGCTTTTTTGAAAACCAAACGCCATTTTCATGTGAATGGGAGGCCAAAACACAAAAACCTCACTTTCTAAAAAGACTCGGATCTGTGTGGTCAGGGTCTTAGAGAAGTCACCTACACACTGTTAGTACAACACAGGAGCTGCTCTGTCTCCACCCCCACACAAACGATCACACTGTAAATAACTGTTTAGGTCCCATTCTGTATTTTCCTGTGAGTAAATACCATATCTTCATTACTGAAACTCGCATGGCTTCAAAGAAATGAAATACAGGAACTGTTGTCTCTTTGGAATTATTTATTGCATTCTGTAAAGAGATTCCTACTCGCATCTGATTGGCTAAACACAATCTATAACATTTAATGATAAGTTGAACTTGTCGGCCGAACAGAGGCTGGTTGAATCATCTGCCTCCACTCTGTGCCTCGTGTCTGAACCTCCCCCAGAATTCAATAATGCTATATTTAATAACTGAAGGCTTCTTTAAGCTCTTCAGAGAAATGCATCTTGGACTGTACCAAACCCAAGCAAATTCCTACCTTTAGCCTCTGCTCCTGCAGCACTGCTGTCTGGGGCAGGAAGCATGTCCTCAAACCCCCAAGAGACACTGTGCTTTCCCCCTAGTAAACAAGACGGAGAGCCTGGACCCCCTTCAAGGAGAAGTAGTCTGGGAGAAAGAGATCAAGAAAATAAAAAGAGAAATGGTGGGTGTAGCATGTATCTTGTCACAAGCATGATTCAACATTTCTATACCCATCTCTCTCTCTCTCTCTAATTATATTTCTAGCCAACTGAACCTTTGGTTGTGGTTTCGGACAGGAATTTTCATGTCAGTGCATCACTATCTAAGAACATTTCAGCATTCATAGTCTTACCTATACAGGACATCTGCCACAGGAAGCTGTCCAAGGTCTGTCTGCTTCTGCAGCAAGTGAACAGTGTGAATGAGAGTCTTCAGGGAGCCCCTGGACAACCAAATGTGGGGAAAAAAGCAGGTTACACGTTTGTTAACGTTGTTACCCCTAGTTTCTGCTGCTTGTAAATAAAACATCAGTAATCTTAGCTAACTGTAAATAAAACGAAGGACTTTACTCGCTCAAATAACCGTTTTTCAGGAGTTACGTGTGTGTAGATTAATGTCCAAGACTTGTTTGACTTTGAAAGAAAATATGTTTTTATATAAAGACGTTTTTGTTGAAATAGATGCCAATGCTGCCCCCCCTTAACCTCGACCACCTCACCGACTTCAACACCGACAGTCAAACGAGACAGTGGCTACCACATTCAGTGGTTGACAATGAGATTACGTATGTCCTGTGTTGTCATCCGTGCTCTACACGTAAGGATTACAATGGCGGTAGATTTTTCCCCTCAGAGAGAATGAAGCTAACCGGTAAACAACTTTACACAGAGGGAAATATCCATTGCAAAATGGATGCAGTTTTACACACGCAGAATTACAACATTTCTAGAGATACTTAAATATTGTTTAGATATGTCATTTTTTGCAAGAATAACGTTTAAATGCCCTATTAAGGTGTTCTCCGTGTCTGCGTGGGATTCCTCCGGGTGACTGTCTGTGAGGAGTGTGGTGTGTTCTCCCTGTGTCTGCGTGGGATTCCTCCGGGTGACTGTCTGTGAGGAGTGTGGTGTGTTCTCCCTGTGTCTGCGTGGGATTCCTCCGGGTGACTGTCTGTGAGGAGTGTGGTGTGCTCTCCCTGTGTCTGCGTAGGATTCCTCTTAAGCAAACGTGCAGCTGTTTCACAGCACCACACTTAGTTTAAGACGGCTATTCACAAGTCTAACCACAATAAAGGTCACTACTGAATGCTCCAACAGCTAGAGGGCAGTACTCCCAGAAGAATTAAGACTGTAACAGCAGAAAAGTAGAATACACTCTGAGAAAACACACTTCATTTCCAGCGCTTACAAATATTTCCTCCATTTATTGCAGCAAAAACGCTGTCATGACTAACTAGTATAATATGAAACTTCGCATTTACCTGGTCATGCTTGATTCTATATTACTTTCAGCTTGCTTATGCTTTCCATAATTGCGAATATGACATCTTTACATGTTTATATTTAAAAACACACCTGGCACATGCCAAAGCCACAAGTGCTGCTGCTGCATTTTCCCTCTGCCTCTGGGTCAAGAGAGGCCTTTCAGGAGCCACAGCTGCCCCTCCTTTATCACCCCCTTGATCCAACCAGGTGCAGAGGAGCCCCTCCAGGCCGTTGAGACAGTCGGCTGGCTCCTTCCCGAGGCTGAGCGGCTGGCAGTCTCTCAGACAGGAGAGTAGGACTTCGGCCGTAACGCCACTGAGTGCAGGATCATGGCGGGTCTGAGACTGAAGCAGAGGGAAGACCAGCAGCAGACCCACGCGGGAGGTGAAAGGGGCCTGGTCCTGGCTGGAGGGCAGGGGGCCGTGGTGGTGGTGGTGGTGGGAGAGATGATGCTGCTGCTGTATAAGGCCCTGCCGTTTCAGGAGAGCCAGAGCCTCTTCGTCCGCTCCTCCGGCACCAGCCCCGGCCGCGGCGGCAGCTCCTTCCCTCTCCTGTTGCTCCTCCAGAGCCAGCTGCCGCTGAGCCCCCCACAGCCCACGGAGGGCGTTGAGCCGGTACTCCAGGAGCCGAGCATACGCATTGCTCTGGTTCCCACACACTGCACGCAGCCGCTCAGCTAGCTCCGCCGGGTTCTTCGTCTCGAAAGTCAGGATCTAATACATAAAGTGAATAAATGTTATTTTAATTATTTTCTTCACATGGTCAATGTTTATTTACAATCATTTCTTTTCACCAACATTTTTCTCTCTATTTTAAGTCTTTGCTAAAACAGTTTTATTGGAACTCAACAAGCTTGGAGGAGAACAAGCTTGGAGAAGCCCATGTGTTAAATTGACTATACTGACTCACCAGTGTATTTGCCAAATACATTCATAAACAAATGTAGAATTTGTACATTTCTCCCACAATTTCATTCCTAAAAAGGTGATCCCTCAATTGGATCCTTAATTTGAGTACTTCTGCACCTCAAAATACATATAACAAAGATCTACTGTACGTCAATCTGTTGTGTCTGCTTTAATAATACATCAAAACAGAAGGCACCATGGTGGAGAAGAAACAAATCAAAACTCCGCTATCGATTACAGAACATCCATAAGGCTCATATCATCCATTATGCCTTTTAGCTGCTGCATTTCATATTGATTCCACACATAAATGTGCTAGCACAACCAGAATGATCTTTAAAAGGGGTCTTCCAGAACAGAAACATAGAGAGGGAGCTTGGATGGGACTTTACATCCAGCAACACAACCTTCTCTTCAAAGAGAGTCAGATATCGCCTATAGAACGTCAAACAGAAAAGCAGGGTCCATCACTAGTTCACTATAGCTCAGGAAATAAAGGTTCTCCTGGCTTCCCTAAAAAGGAACACCAGCTTGACTGGACCCAATGGTCTAGGCAATGTCCCAATCATCTTCAGGTTTGGGGCCCAGTGATGTGATGTCAGCCGACCCAAGGATGGGAGTCCTAAAAGAGAGATTGGCTACACTGGTGCAGATCAATCTGTTAGTGCTGTACTCCGGCGTGTTGGGCTGTCCGCTGACATTAACTTAGTAGAAGTGGCTGACAACATCAATAAACTGCTAAAAGGAGCCTTGGTAAAACTGATGCAGGGTCAGTATACAGCATGGTATACTGAGACACGGTGAGAATTATGAAGCGAGTTGTTTCTATTACACCTTATGAAGCAGTTGGTCTTATGGACCATGCTTTGGAAAGCACAGTGTCAAATGGCCCATGTACATAACCATCATGAGAAAACCAGCCTCAGCCTCCATATTGAAGCATGTCTGTTGGGAAAAGCCACCGGAATGGCTACCTTCCATGCTCAGCTGTTCCGCCCTGCCACTTCATAGGGGAGATATTTCTTTAATTTTTATTTGATTGTTGAAGCCTTTTACAGAAGACTCCATATTGTTCTCTCAGTGTTGATGGCTTCTAACAGTTAATTTCCAAACTAGTCTGTTTTTAGTTGAGAAAAAACATCTCTGTAGGGTTTAAATCTGGACTTCAGACCCAGAGAGTGTACATTAAAAAGGACGTTTCCAGAAACGACTGTAATAGCTTTAATTCTTTCTACAGTTTTCTGTTACTCTGCAGTCATTCTAGGCTGATGTTCTTTGATGAGTCACTAATTTTGTAAACTTCCCATGACCCCACAGCTGGTTCAATTGTCAGCTGAGACAAAGGGACTGTTGGATCCTGCGTGGGGTCTTTTGGTAAGCAAAAGGCTTCAGAGAGATCAGGTTATTCAGATTAGCAGCTCTAGCCCTAACAACAAACCAGGACAATGTCACGTTTGATCTGAATAAGTATTAATTTTAACAAAATCATTAATAAAACTGCGTAATAACATATTACTCCACATCACAGTCCATGAGGCTACAAGCCAACTGATGTGAAACTACGGAAGCATGTATAAAAGCTTATGTCAACAATTGTTATAGACGTTTCCTAGTCAATTTGACTCTAGAACGTCTTTTAGAACTGATGCATTTTGGAATAACTCATGTCTGTTCTCATAAAAAGGCTTATGTAGGTGTCAAGGACGCTTATGATCGATGGCCTACGATAGTGTTACAATTAATTCTTTATATATCAGTTGCACTTAGGTCTTTTTGCCTTTTCTAATAGAAATGTACCCATTACTCTGATGATATGCATCCAGAATGCCAACACAGACATGAAGCTTCACTTAACTTGAAAAGGTCCAGAAGAAAATGTCAGGCCGTACGTCACTTTTTTTTTCGTCTCCTTTTAAAGCTCCTTGACCCTGCCACTTCTACCTCATGCTTTTCCGTCTATCTTCAGCATGCTGTGGATGGGCTCTGATAAAGTTACCATAGTCTTTAGGAGGCTCAGGTTGCAAATCACTGCGGACGTTGCCATGCTAAAACTGCAGAGAGGTTATATCCAGGAAAACACTTAGCTTGGCTTAACAATAAAGCAAAGGCACAATATGAAGATGACATGAAGAACATCAAAAGACGCAAGGAAGGATAAGGCTACGCTGCACAAACTTTAGCCTTCATCATAGCTTTAGGCCTTGATCTACTACACAATCCAGCAGTCTGCTTGGGTTTATTTATGAAAATTATGTCAAAGATGTCATGTAAAAAGGACATGCTGTATTATAAATGGATAACGCTGAATAGTGCCCCATGTGAAGCCATTTCTGACCAGATCCATAAGGCACATCTAAAAACAACCCCCCTACTCTTGTTTTCACAGAGTCTGTAAACATTCCTACCTAACAAACACATCCTCCAACTCAGTGGTTTATCCTATAAAAACAGCCCAACTACAGTTATGTACTCCTGACTGTTTATGGAGAAACATGCAGGGACCTACATGTTTTGCCATACAACAACAGCTCTGACAAAATCAAAGCAGCAAACACATTTTTGGTAACGCCTAGCCCAGGGATTCCAAAATGTTCTGGGCATTTACCTCAAAAAATACCCTAGTAATGTTTAGAGACCCAGAGCCTTTTAAATAGCCCATCTATTTGTTTTAATTCCAGTTTTGGCCTCTAAAGTGAGCTGCAGGAAACCTCCTCATGGAAAATCTAAAACTGCATATTGAGTTTTGTTTGTGTATTCTGCATTTCAATTAGACTAGTTTCAATTACATCACATTCAGTTCAGTTACACGTAGCTGTACACGGTTCCCTTAAGTATTTAAGTGTAGCCCTCTTGGTGTAGCCCATCTGTGCACAGGCCTGATAACTTATTTATCTTGGGCAAAATTCTCCAGACAATTTAAGAGACACTGATAATGTCCTGCTACATGCATTGCTTTCCTACAGAGAGCAACCTCACTAAACAAAATGGTAAACAAGAACAGTGAGCTGACACAACCAACTTTCATGGTATATTTTTTAGTACTAGGGAAGTATTATGTTGAATATGTAGCCAGGTAACACAGACTAATAAGTGAATTTGGTTACTTTGGAGTGCACTGTAAAACTGTAAACATAGACACTTTGCACTAAACTCTACAGAAATGTCATACTATGGAGAACATGTGTAACATGAGCTTAAGATCACAATGCCCAATGCCAAGGATTGGCTAGAGTCATATAAACATCCCAGCAGTGGGGAGTGTTGAGAAATGGAAAGCATTCTCTATTTGTGTGTTTGTGTGTGCGTTTTATTATCATAGATGGGTTAAATGTGAATTCTGTATTTTGTTATACTGCTGTGCAATAAAAACAGAGACATTTTGGGTGTGTCCAATATCCCTGATAGCAAGGAGACAGTGGATCACAATTGGTCCCCTGAGGGCAAAGTTGGAGTTCCACTGGTGTTTCGCAACACGTTTTCTGGGCGGACCACCAAGGATTAAACAGAAATTTAGCACTTTTCCATTCACAGCCCAATTTAATAATTTTATTAAGAATCCCTCATTAGTTTTTTTTTATTTTTTATGAAGATTAGCACAGTGTCAACATTTTTAGCATAATCATTTTATTTCAGGCTTACATCTCTCATAGTTGTTGGTAATATTTGTATTAGTTTGTTTTCCAGAATTAAAGTCTCTGTGAATTTAAAATCTGTTTGAGGAGATTATAAATGAGTTATATCCTGTACAGGACAGTAATCTGAGGGGTCCGATGGTGGACCAGCAGTGGTCTACAGTCAGCACAACCACTACAATGACCAAACAGTAAACAAAGTACATGAATAAAAACAAGCCATTTGATGCTCCCAATTTAGATGTAATCTCACGAATGTGGGTAAACCTACATAGTGTGAATATCCTGTAAATATGAAATTAAACTGAATACTACATTTAAATTAACTTAATAAGCCATGAAACTCACATACACCTAGCAAAACTCTGGCTATGCTGGCTAAGAAGCTAACTTGTGCTCAGTTACTATAAGCTCTTTACTTCCTATACAGTGCACTGAGTTGCGTATCTTTGGTCTTCATATCACTATAGTGCACTGCACATCAAAAATGTTAGAGTTTAGACACGGGCGAACCCTGAATTAATCATTTTAAGAAAGCTCTGCACTGTTTTCGAGTGGATGAAGCATTCATTTTATTGAAAGAATGTGCACTAGGTAGGGTTTACGGGTCCAATTGGGATTCGGCCTTAGCTTCAGCTAACTGTAAAGGCTAGGGCTGGGCAGCTTTAAGAGAAGGCTTTAGGATTTGCTGTTACGGTAATGTATCGAGACGGTAATCATGTAACTTTAGCTCCCCGATGCCAACAGAGAGCCAGAGGTGTATATGTTTCAAATGTGTCTGTATGAAGCATAAAGCAAAGACAACTTTCCTAAGTCAGCACCAATATCACAGGTTACTGGCATATGAACAGGAATAACAGTACAGGCAGGTGGTAACCGTCACAATTTGAATTTGAATCCCAACGGCTATTTTAACACCTCTATTATTAACGCTACCTCTTGCTCGGCGTCGCCTTGCTCCGAGACTCCAATTTCGCTGGGCAGTTCGGCGAGATCCGTGACCCGAATGAGGCCATCGTGCAGAAAAATAGTCTCTTCTTTCACGGAAAGCCACTGGGACGAATCCACGGCCCCGGATCCCATCGCTCTCTCCTCGGGAAACGTTGACGAACATTAAAAACAATTGAGCGAAGTTCTTAAGCCGGTGGCCTACATAACGTTCACGTCGCTCCGCTTATTTACTACACGAGAACAAAATACTGTCAACGAGACTGGACCAGAGGCTTGTAACGTTACTGCTGTCAGCTGAGCGAGCAAGCAACGCCCGTTTTAGCCAGCAGGCTAACGCTAAAGCTAACGCTAGCCAGACCTAGAAGAACACTGGAATAGACGTTAGCCACTTTTAGCCTTGCTCCCAACACCGGTCCAGGTTCAGCCTCGTAATTTCGGGCAGGAGAGGTGGGCGTGACACGCAGAATCAAACCTAATATTTATTTCCCCGCCGTTGTCAGTTCATATCCCTCCGTCTCCCACTTCAGGAAAGCACGAATATACGCCAAACGCCAAGATAACGCCCCCCGACTCTCCCCTGCGCAGGTTTACAGGTCGAAACCGCTGATCTTAGATCATTACAGGCTGCAGCGCTGTCAGTAAGACGCCATACCCTCCATAGCCAAGGTTTTCCCAGCATCCACAGCGCGTTTCTGTGTAAACACAGCACTCTGCGCCCAATGAAAAATCGTTAAATATGTGATAATATAAACATATACATAATAATAATTGATCGCATATTTGTTTGCGATTTTTGCCCTATGGTTAAATATAATCTCCCACTAAGCTTCTAGTATCATAAGATATTTCTGAATGAGTCGACAGAGACTCCATTGGGACAGTATGGGATAGTGGGGATGTCAGCGCCACCACGTGGATGATGTCCACAAGTTTATAGACAGCTCTTTCTAATGAATAAATGTAGCAACACACCATTCATCTTCTAACACCACTTCATTCCGATCAAGGTCATGGTGGATACGAAACATCACCTGGAAACATTGAGCGCAAAGCAGGAACAAAACTTTGACATGGCGCCTGTCCATCAGAAGGCATAACACTGTGATGTGTTCTCCAAGTGTCTGCATGAGTGTCCTCTAGGTGCTTAGGTTTTCTCCCACAGTCTAACCACACATGCTGACTGAGCATCACAGTCCACGGGTTAGGTGTGAGTGACTGTGTGTTTGTGTGTGAGTGACTGTGTGTGTGTGTGTATATGTCCACAGGTGTGAGTATGTGAGACTGTCTTGGTGAGTCAGTGTGTGTGTGTGTGTGTGTGTGTGTGTGAGAGAGAGAGAGAGAGAGAGAGCGAGAGAGAACGTGTTCACAGGTGTGTGTTTGTAAAAGAAATTGTTCACAGGTGTGTGTATGTGTGTGGGTGTTTGATATTTTCTGCAGGTTGCACAACTGTGTATGTGTTTGAAACTGCGCATTGTGAGTGAATTGGTGAGTCTGTGAAATTGTCTACAGCTGTGAGTGTGTGATGGCCAGTGACACTCACGTGGTGGTGGTGTGTTAGTGTGTGTTGTGCTGGTGTAGAGTGGATCAGACACAGCAGTGCTGCTGGAGTTTTTAAACCCTGTGTCCACTCTCTGTCCACTCTGTGAGACACTCCTCCCTCGTTGGTCCACCTTGTAGATGTAAAGTCAGAGACAGCAGCTCATCTGTCGCTGCACAGTGTGTGTCGCTCGTCCTCTAGTCCTTCATCAGTGACACAGGACGCTGTCGGCTGGATGTTTTTGGTCGGTGGACTGTTCTCAGTCCAGACACTGAGGGGGTTAAAAACTCCAGCAGCACTGCTGTGTCTGATCCACTCTACACCAGCACAACACACCACCGCCACGTCAGTGTCACTGCAGCGCTGAGAATGATCAAAGCTTAGTCTTGGGATCCCAAATGTACGTATACAGACTCAGACTCAATTGCTTTAAAACCCTTTATTTGTGCATGTCAGGACAGTCTTTTCTTCACTTGGTTTGGGGTTTTAGGCTTTAAAATCCTTAGGCAATGTTTGTAAAGTTGTCCGGGGCCTTTTTTCTTAATAGGCAGCGTGATTCTTTTGGCTATAGCTTGATCTCCTTCCATGTTCTTCAGTGATGACTCCCGATGTGGGGTCTTAGAAATGATGGCAGGACAGCTATGGGCACAGAAACAATATTTAAACATTACTTTCTAACAAGAAACTTGAAAAATAAGCTGATCTTGCTTTCTGAACGATGACAGAATATTTGTGCATTATAGTTCCTTTACAGACCCTGTGGTTTTGTTGCATTCTTGACTGTTTGGCATTTCAATGCAGGAGAGAGACACAAACTTTCCAAGCAGAAGCTCCAGGATACCGGCTTCCTGAAGTTGTTTTAAATGATCAGTGAATCTGTAAATAGGAGAAAAGTGCAAGATAATAGAAGAGTGGAAGGTGAAATAAGATCTTCATCAAGTAAAACAGTAACATTTTTTGCAGTGAAAATATTAATTATTCTCAGGGCTGTAGCGACACTGACGTGGCGAGTGTGTGTTGCTCTAGTACGAGTGGAACAGACACAGCAGTGGCTGCTGGAGTTTTTAAACCCTGTGTTCACTCTCTGTTCACTCTGTGAGACACTCCTCCCTCGTTGGTCCACCTTGTAGATGTAAAGTCAGAGACAGTAGCTCATCTGTCGCTGCACAGTGTGTGTCGCTCGTCCTCTAGTCCTTCTTCGGTGGACACGGGATGTTCTCAGCTGAATGTTGTTGGTTGGTGGATTATTCTCAGTCCGGCAATGCCCAGAGGGCTTTAAAAACTACACCAGCACTGCTGTGTCTGATCCACTGTGACCAGCACTAACACAGTGTCACTGCAGTGCAAAACGTCAAGATTAGCCTCATAAACTGACCCATTTAAGGTGGAACTAAATTTCTGAATTAGAAGCAAAACATCTGCCTCCTATAATGACATTAAAGGTGGAAGGGACTAATCAATAAGAGTCATCTTCGAGAAACATTTAAGGTGGAATAGGAAAGTCAGATGAAGTTGGTAAATACAGGAAACCCATGCTCACCTGAAATAATTTATACTCGTCTTAGTGTATATAGGTGTGTTATGACACAGTAATTTTAGCTGTGATCTAAAGTTCTTGAAATTGTCCTGCCCTTGTTCATGGAGGCTTTATTTTTCCTCAACCTGGCAACCCTTGTGAGGTTTGTGTTTTGTGAGGAGCAGGAGGAGGAGGAGGAGGGGGGGGGGCTCTCTCTAGTGCAGGGCTTCCTTCAGGGACATTTGAATATTAGACCTGTCTGTGTTGGATCTGACATCTCCAGGACCAGGATTGGCCAGCCCTGCTCCAGGGTTTTGAATTTGGACTGCAATACCTATTTTTAACTGTCGGTATTTCATCTTTTAAATTATGATAAATATTCATTCATTCATTCATTGTCTGTAACCCTTATCCAGTTCAGGGTCGCGGCGGGTCCAGAGCCTACCTGGAATCATTGGGCGCAAGGCAGGAATACACCCTGGAGGGGGCACCAGTCCTTCACAGGGCAACACAGACACACACATTCACTCACACACTCACACCTACAGACTGAGTTTTTGGAGCGTGGGAGGAAACCGGAGCACCTGGAGGAAATCCATGCGGACACAGGGGGAACACACCACACTCCTCACAGACAATCACCCGGAGGAAACCCACACAAACACAGGGAGAACACACCACACTCCTCACAGACAATCACCCGGAGGAAACCCACGCAGACACAGGGAAAACACACCACACTCCCCATAGACAGTCACCCGGAGGTAACCCATGCGGACACAGGGAGAACACACCACGCTCCTCACAGACAATCACCCGGAGGAAACCCACGCGGACACAGGGAGGACACACCACACTCTTCACAGACAATCACCCGGAGGAAACCCACACAGACACAGGGAGAACACACCACACTCCTCACAGACAGTCACCCGGAGGAATCCCACGCAGACACAGGGAGAACACACCACACTCCTCACAGACAGTCACCCGGAGGAAACCCACACAAACACAGGGAGAACACACCACACTCCTCACAGACAATCACCCGGAGGAAACCCACGCAGACAGGGGGAGAACACACAACACTCCTCACAGACAGTCACCCGGAGGAAACCCACGCGGACACAGGGAGAACACACCACACTCCTCACAGACAGTCACCCGGAGGAAACCCACACAGACACAGGGAGAACACACCACACTCCTCACATCGATGTGTGTACACTGTGTACATCGATGTCTGTCTGTGACACTGACCTGTGTATACAGTCACAGTAATAGATTGTAGTCGATTCCTTGTTGTAATGTCCATATAATTTTTCCAGTGGTCGGATCTTGTACTCGCAGTCATCCAAGTGTTTAACGGCGTCACATATCAACATGGATCCTGGAGAATTAATAGTTTTTTTTTGTTAATAGCATTTCATGGCAGAATGCCATCAAACCCTTACAGAAATGTCCAGTATCCACCTGTCACAAGCCTGGTCCCACAAGTTGACACAATTGGTTATTTAGGTTGTTGACATTAGAAGAACTAGGAGGATTGGGAACCACTGTTCTACAGTTTACACAATCACCTCATGGACATGTTAACCAGGTAAAACACTATTTTTATTGGAGGATGTCTTTAAAACCTTTAATCACAGAAGAATGTAGTCTAAGTATTTCCTGGAGCGTTTTAAAGGCATATACGTGTAATTTATGGTTCTGTGTGTTACTTTAAGGCCACCCTCCCATTGCCCTGATGCTTCAGTGACATCTGCGGAATGCTGAAGGTTTTCAGGAGCTGAGGAATGTAGCTGCAGGTCACTGTTGTGGCAGATGTTGCAAATTTGAAATGATGTCACAAGAACTTACACTAGAGGGCATACTTTAACAGAGTAAACATATTTCTTTAATTACAAAACCTGCAGTACCAGTCGTTGATACATTGCTGTGAGGATTTAATAGCACTCAGATGTAAGAGCATTAGTTTGGTCAGGTACTGATGTTTGAAGATTAGCTCTGGATACGAAAAACCACTTTCTTCATCCCAAAGAACACAGTTCCACTGCTCCACAGTCCAAAGATGGTAGTCTTTCTACGCCTATAACCTATCATCTGGGGCCCACCATCCCACACACTGTTAAACAAGACCACCCAAGTCAGTTTTTTGTGGGCTGCCTGAGTCATTGGATAAAATCAGCCATTTTGATTTTGCTATTATTTTGACGTCAACTGCAGAGATTTTGGAAATGCCCCGCCCCCTCGTGGATCTCTCCAATCACAGCGCTGGACCCGCATTTATATCAGAGAAGAGGTTAAACAGAGCAAAACAGTTACAAAGAGAAAATGGAATGAGGACATTACCTGTTGTTTCCTCAGAAGGAGGGTTTGTTTCATTCCGAGGAGAAGAACTGAGTGTTTCCATTGTCTCAGTTGAAGAAATCATCTTTAGTTCTGGAGCAGATGTAGCCTTCTGCTTTGGTGTTAGATCTCCAGACGTCAAGGTCATGATCTCAGAGGCATTTTTAAGGATGGAAGAACTCTTTGGAGGTTTACACTTTCTCTTTGCACAAATGAATCCCTTGGCTGGGGTTACGCTTTCCTGTTTTGTAGGTGGCGGATCCTTAATCCTGTTTTTCAGTGACTTTGAGGAGTCTTTCCATGGGGAACCTCTAGATTTTGTAGCTGCTGTAAGTTTAGCTGCAGTTGAGTTCCTGGTTTTAGGGGCTTGGGTGATGTTTGCTGGTGTCTTTTTCGATTGCCCTTTGACTTTTTGCTTTGTTGTGTTTAAGAAAGACTTGGTGGCACTGGACTTTGGCCTTGGCAGTTTGGTTGATACTGTCTTGTTATTCGGCGAATTAGTGCTAGTCGAATTGTCCTGTTTTTTAAGTTTGTTGGATGTCAGAAATGTGTTGGACAAAGAAAATGCCGTTGCATGAACAGATTTCAAGTTCGATGCACTGAGCATCTTAAAGTCCTTTGTCTTCTGTTGTGTTGACTGGAAGTTATAGCCTCCTGGAGGTATTCTGTAGCTCTGCTTTGCCTTCAGACGTTTGGAAATTTGAAGTTGCATAGTTTTATTCTTTGCTTTACTGATATTTGAGGAGATTTTGGAAAGTGTTTTCCACTGATTGTCCACTGGGTTTTCAGCACTGAATCCTTTAGAGGGAGACAGTGTTGTGTGAACATGAGTGATCTGTGTTGAGACTGAGGATGGAGTGATGGTCACAGATGTATGACCTGATGATGTTCTCAGTTCAGTTGTGGTCTGATTTCTTCTCAGTGGTGACACTTTCTTGGTTTTAACTTTTCTCTTTTGCGTCTTTTTACTCGGCAAAAAAGTGTCCCCTCTTGGAATGGCTCCGGGATGAATTTTCCTTTGAGGAAATTTCTTTCTTGACTGCTTTCCTCTTTGCCGAGGGTTGATGCTCTTTTCCTGGCTGTTAGCTGAAGGACGCACCTGAGGAACTGGTGGATCAGAGAAGCGAATACTTTCTGAACTTGGACTTGAGACGTTATACGATGTGGGGTTTCTGAGGATTGCAAAAGGTGCGGCTCGAACTGACGTGCACCTGTAAGAGGAGATAGAATACTTAAAGCTACATTGGAAGACGACGTTATCACAATGCAGGGGCATGGGAGGACTGAGAAGGAGGCAGAATGGAAGTGTAGCTGTGTTGCTAAAGGCAAGCAAAAACAGGCAAGAGAGCCAGACAAGTCAATGCACGCAGTTCAGTAAAGATGCTTCAGCTAGTGTTTTACTAGCCTTCATCCTCGTGGTTGTAAAGATGTAGGGTCTTTGTAGGTTAGCACTGTACTATAAAATGAAATTACAGGCTTCAGATCAGAGGAAATGGTGGATTGACTGAAAATCCAATTATGCACTTTCTAAAAGTATACACTTGCTCCAAAGGCATTTAGTAAGGACCACCCCAGCCTCAAATATCTTCTCTTATCTTTTTATATGAGTGTGTGAAATTGTGCAGCAGGTAGTGTCTCTGTCACAGCTCCAGGGACCTGGAGGTTGTGGGTTCGAGTCCTGCTCCGGGTGACTGTCTGTGAGGAGTGTGGTGTGTTCTCCCTGTGTCCGCATGGGTTTCCTCTGGGTGACTGTCTGTGAGGAGTGTGGTGTGTTCTCCCTGTGTCTGCGTGGGTTTCCTCCGGGTGACTGTCTGTGAGGAGTGTGGTGTGTTCTCCCTGTGTCTGCGTGGGTTTCCTCCGAGTGACTGTCTGTGAGGAGTGTGGTGTGTTCTCCCTGTGTCTGCGTGGGTTTCCTCCGGGTGACTGTCTGTGAGGAGTGTGGTGTGTTCTCCCTGTGTCTGCGTGGGTTTCCTCCGGGTGACTGTCTGTGAGGAGTGTGGTGTGTTCTCCCTGTGTCTGCGTGGGTTTCATCCGGGTGACTGTCTGTGAGGAGTGTGGTGTGTTCTCCCTGTGTCTGCGTGGGTTTCCTCCGGGTGACTGTCTGTGAGGAGTGTGGTGTGTTCTCCCTGTGTCTGCGTGGGTTTCCTCCGGGTGACTGTCTGTGAGGAGTGTGGTGTGTTCTCCCTGTGTCTGCGTGGGTTTCCTCCAGGTGACTGTCTGTGAGGAGTGTGGTGTGTTCTCCCTGTGTCTGCGTGGGTTTCCTCCAGGTGCTCCGGTTTCCTCTCACAGTCCAAAAACACACGTTGGTAGGTGGATTGGTGTAAGTGTCCATAGGTGTGAGTGTGTGAGTGACTGTGTGTGTGTGTGTGTGTTGCCCTGTAAAGAACTGGCGCCCCCTCCAGGGTGTATTTCCGTTTTGCGCCCAATGATTCCAGGTAGGCTCCGGACCCACCCAACCCCAAACTGGATAAGGGTTATAGATAATGAATGAATGAATGAATTAATGAATGTGAAATTGTCCACATGTATGTGTGTGTGGGTGTGTGAGAGAGTGACTTGGTGAGTGTGTGGTTTCCTGTAATGGATTGGCGCTCTGTAAAGGGTCTGATCAGGATGAAGCAATTAAAGAACATGAAAGAATGAATAAATATTTCTCACTATAGATTTTGCCGATCCCAGTTTTAAGTATAAAGATAACATGACAGTACATTAATAATAATAACAGTTTTAATACACACCCACCTTCCAAACCAGTTGAGTTGAGTGCAGTGTCTCTTCTGGACGAGATTAAAGCAGCGGAGCTTGAGGAGATTAAAGAACGTGTAGCCCACCATATTTGAGACTGTGTCATTACTGTTGAGAAGACATTGCTTAAACCTGGGGGCATGAGAGAGAGAGAGAGAGAGAGACAGACAGAGACAGCGAGAGAGAGGGAGAGACAGAGACAGAGAGAGAGTATAAGATCATTTATTGCACTTTCTGGCTTTGCACTAGATGTTGGAACATTGCTGTTCTGATGTTTGTTGCTTAGTTTGTCTCATCCCAAAGCTCAGTCACTCCAGGAATAAGAGCTTCACTGCTTTGTGCCCCTCTGGCAGACTCTTGGCATTGCGCTTGTATGTGGTAAGCCCTGATCAGTGCTTTTCTACGAATATTATTAAAGCTGTGTCAACACAGTGTCAGAAATGGATGAAGCTTAGAGTGCATTCAATCTCCATCATGGTCTACGTCAAAGACAGAACCACGCAGGTGGTAAGAGGATGAATTACGACTCGCAGGAGTCTTCCTCTAGGCTATGGAGTTGTGTAGTATGGAAGGTATGCAAGTCCCCGCCCAGCGACGCTCACCTTTGGTCACAGTCGCAGTGTGAGATGGTGAAGAAACTTGGGTTCAAGACACCAAATTTCACGGTGAAGGGACGGATCACATGACTGCAGTGATCATGCTCTCGGCAACATCTGTCCACGTGCTCAAACATCCCTAAAGATGACAAACATATAGATTTTAAATGTTGGCCTCGTTCGTCCAGTGTTTAGTCTGAAATCAGAGGTATCAGCGGGAGGTTAGCATTAGATATCGGAATATTGCTGTGAATGTTTGATGGCATTGAACCACGAGAAGAGTACTAAGCCTGTGACCTGCTTTGGACAAAATACCACAAGGATCAAACACCACAGCAGTGTTCTCCCTCTGTCTAAACAGCCCTGTTCCTTTAAATGATAAGGAGCCACTCACTGTTCAACCAGCCCGAGTGCACAGCAGTGAGGAGCGAGCATCTACAGCTCTGGGTTTAGCCGTTTTTACTCGGTTGTCTTTCTTCTACCTTCTCGTTTTCTCTTTTTATATTTAGTGCCCTTATTTATCTGCGCTTGAATCTGTTTTGCTGCATATAACATCTTTTTTTTTTTGCACTCTCACATAAATGCAGGTCCAGCACCATGATTGCAGAGACTCCGATGATTATTTTAGATTGATGATCCGATGATTTACTTTAGATTATTCTAAAGTCCTTTCAAGTGACATCAGTAGTTGAGCAGAGTCAAAACGGCTCGTTTTATCCCATGTTTTCTGCAACTCACAAAACAATGATTGGACGATCTAGTTCACAGTGTGTGGGTTGGTTGGCTCCAGATCCACAAATTAAAGTGCACATGCACTACACACATATTAATGTGGAACTGAGGCCCCAGAATTTAATTGCTGCACCATTTAAGGCATTGTGGAAACTTCAGATAAACAATGATGGCAATTAAAGACCCAGTTTCAGTATTATTCATAAGTGTTCCACAGTCAGAGCTGCCAAACAATAATTACACTCTACAACAAGCTGTCTGCACTCTGCTTCATAATGTGACCAAACATGCTGCAGGTTATCTTACAGAAATGAACTACTTTTTCTCATGTGTTTCTGTATGTGCTAAATGTAACTGCTGAAGTCTGAGTCTAATGTAGGATACGTTTTTTTCTTCCATTTCAGCTGCTCCCATGAGGGGCCACCACAGCAGATCAAGAGATCAGTGAAGTCAAGCCTCCCATGAAACCTTGGGGCTGGCCCTAGGGTGCGAAGTCTGAACCCCGGACCCACTGGCCCCAGAACAGATCACCAGCAATTTTACTTTCACACCAGAGAATAACACAGTCATTTATTCATTCATTCATTATCTGTAACCCTTATCTACTTCAGGGTTGCGGTGGCTCCAGAGCCTACCTGGAATCATTGGGCGCAAGGCGGGAATACACCCTGGAGGGGGCACCAGTCCTTCACAGGGCAACACAGACACACACACATTCACTCATACACTCACACCTACGGACACTTTTGAGTCGCCAATCCACCTACCAACGTGTGTTTTTGGACTGTGGGAGGAAACCGGAGCACCCGGAGTAAATCCACACAGACACAGGGAGAACACACCACACTTCTCACAGACAGTCACCCGGAGGAAACCCACACAGACACAGGGAGAACACACCACACTCCTCACAGACATTCACCCGGAAGAAACCCACGCAGACACAGGGAGAACGCACCACACTCCTCACAGACAGTCACCCGGAGGAAACCCACACAGACACAGGGAGAACACACCACACTCCTCACAGACAGTCACCCGGAGGAAACCCACGCAGACACAGGGAGAACACACCACACTCCTCACAGACAGTCACCTGGAGGAAACCCACGCAGACACAGGGAGAACACACCACACTCCTCACAGACATTCATCCGGAGGAAACCCACGCAGACACAGGGAGAACACACCACACTCCTCACAGACAGTCACCCGGCGGAAACCCACACGGACACAGGGAGAACACACCACACTGCTCACAGACAGTCACCCGGAGGAAACCCACACAGACACAGGGAGAACACACCACACTCCTCACAGACAGTCACCCGGCGGAAACCCACGCAGACAAAGGGAGAACACACCACACTCCTCACAGACAGTCACCCGGAGGAAACCCACACGGACACAGGGAGAACACACCACACTGCTCACAGACAGTCACCCGGAGGAAACCCACGCAAACACAGGGAGAACACACTACACTCCTCACAGACAGTCACCCGGAGGAAACCCACGCAGACACAGGGAGAACGCACCACACTCCTCACAGACAGTCACCCGGAGGAAACCCACACGGACACAGGGAGAACACACCACACTCCTCACAGACAGTCACCCGGCGGAAACCCACATGGACACAGGGAGAACACACCACACTCCTCACAGACAGTCACCCGGAGGAAACCCACACAGACACAGGGAAAACACACCACACTCCTCACACACAGTCACCCGGAGCGGGATTCGAACCCACAACCTCCAGATATCTGGAGCTGTGTGACTGCAACACTAACCTGCTGCGCCAGTCATGGTGGATGCGGAGCCAACCCGGAATCACTGGGTGCAAGGCAGGAACTCACTCACTTAGTCACTCACACACACACACACACAACCATGTAAACAGTTTCATATACTCACTCAGTCAGTCACTCACACCTGTGGACAATCCCCCTTGCCCACGTTTGAGTTTGGACCGTGTGAGGAAACCAGAGCACCTGGACGAAACCCCCACAGAGACTGTGAGAACACACAACACACAGTGACCCAAGGCAGGGATTGAAACGACAACTTCAACACTTACAGCCGCCCCACTGTGCTTCTGCTAGCATGAGCGCTACTATGGAAAGCATGAGCCAGTCGGAGTGTACACCTGGACCTCACTGTTAAGTCAGTGTCGTGAAAACATGTTTCTCCAAAAAAAACCTTCATAAATTTCAATGGGGGTGACTCCGGGTGACTGTCTGTGAGAAGTGTGGTGTGTTCTCCCTGTGTCTGTGTGGGTTACCTCCGGGTGATTGTCTGTGAGGAGTGTGGTGTGTTCTCCCTGTGTCTGTGTGGGTTTCCTCTGGGTGCTCCGGTTTCCTCCCACAGTCAAAAAAAAAAACACGTTGGTAGGTGGATTGGCAACTGAAAAGTGTCCGTAGGTGTGAGTGAATGTGTGAGTGTGTGTGTGTGTGTTGCCCTGTGAAGGACTAGCGCCCCCTCCAGGGTGTATTCCTGCCTTGCGCCCAATGATTCCAGGTAGGTTCTGGACCCACCGCGACCCTGAACTGGATAAGGGTTTCAGATAATGAATGAATGAATGAAATTTCAATGGAAGTCAATGTAAAATAATGTAAATCCAAGTAATTTTGGAGCACTTCTATTGGTCCATTCATTGTGAAATTTTCACACAATGTGAAGGACAGCCTCTGTGTTCAAATGATGTGGTAACCTACAATTCAAAAAAAATGGAGATACTTATGTTCCCCCAGATTGCGTCGTTATGGATCTCCATCATTTGAACACAGATGATCCTCACACAATGTTCATTAAAATATGTAGAAGCTCTCAAAAATGACTTAGAATAAAGTCCCTCTGTGTTAACTTACATTAGAAGTAAAAAGGTTTTTTTAGGTGCTTGGGTATTTTTGGATTGGAAGCTTTCTACAGAGCTTTGATTGTGCTGCAAGTTTAACGTTGTGTGAACTTAAACAAAGTACTACCCTGCATTCATCAAAAGTCACTCACCTAGTTGCTCGTATTCTCCAGCGCTGCTTCCCTGACCACACCACAGTGTCCCGGGTAAAATCCAAGCTCGCTTCTTGCGAATTTTGTCTCCAACCTGATGGCCACTGTCCAAGTTCCTCCCAGGTTCTTCTGGCAATGATTGAAACGCACATGAACCTCCAGCCCCCCAGAGCAGACTCAGATTGAGGTGGGTCCTGTTCAGATCCCACGTTCTCTCTCTGCGACATAACGTGATGTGGTTTTGGATCAAGGCTTCCTCTGCGCTTACGGAGCACTCTTGGACGTGCTGGTCCGATGTCCACAGGGTTCGGTAAAGGAGAAGAGATTCTGCTGCTGCTGACCGACGAAGAAAAGTGCACTCTGTCCTCCCCAGGGTGAACTGTGTGTGAAGACAGAAAGGCTCATGATCTGGATTCAGAGCTGTGGAAGAGCAGAGCATCATCATGAGAGCCAAGAGGCAAGGAAGTCTGGTGGTCATTTGGCTGGTCTGTTGGCTTTACAAGCTTAAGACTTAACCAAGGTACCAGCCAAACGCATGGTTATAACACCTCACAGAAATGTAGACTCGCTTTAACAACCTGGACATGCTCTACACTTCCCACTGGATTGGGCACATTCCCACACACCCTCATCCTCACACTCGGAAAGGTGGAGTTTGGGTGCGTGTGAGCACAAGCCACAGAACTAATCCGAGTGTTTACAGTGTTTCTGCGAATGCCGACCTGTGCAGACTAGTCCCACCCGAGAGAACAGAGTACCACCGTAATGTGAGCAGCATGGAAAGGTTATTTTTTATATTATTTATATTAAGCACACATCCTTCTGGGTGCTCTCATAGACAGTGAACTGTTTCTGACAGACTGGAGGACAGGGAACTCACAACACAGACCAAGACCAAGGCCTTGACCTCATAGCCTTGGGTATCATTGTCTTTGCCCTGAGGCCAGGTTCTCAGAGATTTTTGAGGGCTAAAAAACAACAGCCTGTACAATGGTGTTAGGACTCTGTTTAATACAAACACAGACAAATGCTGTGTAAGTAACACTGTTACATTAGAATTCATACAGTTATTAATAAATTAATATTAATATAATGTAGATTTACCTGCCGGCCTCATTATGAATGTATTATGTCTATAATACATATAATAATATATATTATGTATAGTGACTGTCTGTGAGGAGTGCGGTGTGTTCTCCCTGTGTCTGCGTGGGTTTCCTCCGGGTGACTGTCTGTGAGGAGTCGGGTGTGTTCTCCCTGTGTCTGCGTGGGTTTTCACCGGGTGACTGTCTGTGAGGAGTGTGGTGTGTTCTCCCTGTGTCTGCATGGGTTTCCTCCGGGTGACTGTCTGTGAGGAGTGCGGTGTGTTCTCCCTGTGTCTGCGTGGGTTTCCTCCGGGTGACTGTCTGTGAGGAGTGCGGTGTGTTTTCCCTGTGTCTGCGTGGGTTTCCTCCGGGTGACTGTCTGTGAGGAGTGCAGTGTGTTCTCCCTGTGTCTGCGTGGGTTTCCTCCGGGTGACTGTCTGTGAGGAGTGTGTTCTCCCTGTGTCTGCGTGGGTTTCCTCCAGGTGACTTTCTGTTAGGAGAGCGGTGTGTTCTTCCTGTGTCTGCGTGGGTTTCCTCCGGGTGACTGTCTGTGAGGAGTGTGGTGTGTTCTCCCTGTATCTGCGTGGGTATCCTCCGGGTGACTGTCTGTGAGGAGTGTGGTGTGTTTTCCCTGTGTCTGCGTGGGTTTGAGTTTGTCTGCTTGGAGTTTTCTGGGTCTTGGAAAGAAGGAAGCTCCATGTGAGCTAAAAAAAAAAAAAAAAATCATATATATTTTATGGGCGGCACGGTGGCGCAGCAGGTTAGTGTTGCAGTCACACAGCTCCAGGGACCTGGAGGTTGTGGGTTCGATTCCCGTTCCGGGTGACTGTCTGTGAGGAGTGTGGTGTGTTCTCCCTGTGTCTGCGTGGGTTTCCTCCGGGTGACTGTCTGTGAGGAGTGTGGTGTGTTCTCCCTGTGTCTGCGTGGGTTTCCTCCGGTTGACTGTCTGTGAGGAGTGTGGTGTGTTCTCCCTGTGTCTGCGTGGGTCTCCTTCGGGTGACTGTATGTGAGGAGTGTGGTGTGTTCTCCCTGTGTCTGCGTGGGTTTCCTCCGGGTGACTGTCTGAGAGGAGTGTGGTGTGTTCTCCCTGTGTCTGCGTGGGTCTCCTCCGGGTGACTGTCTGTGAGGAGTGTGGTGTGTTCTCCCTGTGTCTGCGTGGGTATCCTCCGGGTGACTGTCTGTGAGGAGTGTGGTGTGTTCTCCCTGTGTCTGCGTGGGTTTCCTCCAGGTGACTTTCTGTTAGGAGAGCGGTGTGTTCTTCCTGTGTCTGCGTGGGTTTCCTCCGGGTGACTGTCTGTGAGGAGTGTGGTGTGTTCTCCCTGTATCTGCGTGGGTATCCTCCGGGTGACTGTCTGAGAGGAGTGTGGTGTGTTTTCCCTGTGTCTGCGTGGGTTTCCTCCGGGTGACTTTCTGTTAGGAGAGCGGTGTGTTCTTCCTGTGTCTGCGTGGGTTTCCTCCGGGTGACTGTCTGTGAGGAGTGCGGTGTGTTCTCCCTGTGTCTGCGTGGGTTTACTCCGGGTGACTGTCTGTGAGGAGTGTGGTGTGTTCTCCCTGTGTCTGCGTGGGTTTGAGTTTGTCTGCTTGGAGTTTTCTGGGTCTTGGAAAGAAGGAAGCTCCATGTGAGCAAAAAAAAAAAAAAAATCATATATATTTTATGGGCGGCACGGTGGCGCAGCAGGTTAGTGTTGCAGTCACACAGCTCCAGGGACCTGGAGGTTGTGGGTTCGATTCCCGTTCCGGGTGACTGTCTGTGAGGAGTGTGGTGTGTTCTCCCTGTGTCTGCGTGGGTTTCCTCCGGGTGACTGTCTGTGAGGAGTGTGGTGTGTTCTCCCTGTGTCTGCGTGGGTTTCCTCCGGGTGCTCCGGTTTTCTCCCACAGTCCAAAAACACACGTTGGTTGGTGGATTGGCGACTCAAAAGTGTCCATAGGTGTGAATGTGTGTGTGTGTCTGTGTTGCCCTGTGAATGACTGGCGCCCCCTCCAGGGTGTATTCCTGCCTTGCGCCCAATAATTCCAGGTAGGCTCTGGACCCACTGCGACCCTGAACTGGATAAGGGTTACAGACAATGAATGAATGAATATATATTTTATTTAATTATTATTTAAAAATAAAAAAACACACCTACAACAATAGAACACATTCAGTCCAGAATCTGAATGTGTTTAACTAATTAATAATAATTATAGCTTATTTATTCTTTAATTAAGTCATTCAAACGTTTTTGTTTATTTTGTGGGCGTGTCCCCAGCAGGGCTCCACAGCTGAGTGCTGAAACCTGTCAAGATGCTTTTTTCTTCATCCCATTTCTGTTCATTCATTCTCTCTCTCTCTCTCTCTCTCTCTCTCTCTCTCTCATTCTCTTATTCTGAGTGGCGGGGTTTCCAAAGCGAAGTATCAAGGGCACGCTGTACAGTAGGGGGCTTTAGTTTGAGGAGTGTCCCACGCAGAGGCAGGAGGAGGTCTGCGCTCGGTTCTGCGCTTTCTTTTTTTCTCTCTCTCTCTCTGAATCCAAACGCCCTGCTTTAAAAAGCCCCCCGTTAAATGCGCAGGCGTCGACCACTCGCCTGCGATTCTGCTCAGTCTCAGTCGCTCCGCATCCTTCGCAGACGTTCTCTCCTCCTTCTCTCTCTCTATCTCTATCTGTGTATCTCTCGCGAGTGGGCAGGGGCAGCACCAGGTAAGCGCAAATCATTCTACATCCTCTCTTCTCGTGTACATCAGCAGCAAATTTGCGCATAGAGCGATGTGGTGTGACCAGTGGTCCATTGTGTGTTTTTTTTGGTCCAGAGAAGAGACATGAGCTGATGTTTTCGACAGATGCTGAGAAAGGCTCCATCCCGGGCTTTCTAGATCTCTGGGTTCTCTGGGTTCTCCGGGTTCTCTGGGTCCCTTAGCCGTTTTTACCCTCAACAAATAACGTTTATAAAACGAAAGAAAACGGGGAGGAATTCTGAGAAACGCCAGTCATCCTCAAACGCACAGGCGGAGGGATGAGTGGAGTAGTGGGCATGAATGGACCAAGCACTAGGCGCATTGCTTCGTGGCTCCAACCGAAGAAAGCCTGCCGTTGTCTCATCTTTACGGCGCCCCAGAGGCGCAGCTTTCAGGAAAAATACAAAAGACAATGGCATTTTTTTTTACAGCAGAAGGAATTGAGAGTTTACCGTGGGGTGTGAGTAGGTGGAGTAAGAATGGAGTGTGTTAGGTTCATTGCCTGCCGTTGTCTCATCTTTATGGTGCCCCAGAGGCAAAGGGTCCAGCACAATAATAATAACAAAACATGTAGTAGAATGCGCTGTGAGGGTGCAGTGTAGTTTATTAGGTACATCTTCGTGGCACTGGAGGTGCAGTGAACAAAAAGATGACAACAATTCTGTGGAACAATGAAGTGTGAATATATGTTTATGTGGATGGAGTGTGCTGGGCTGTTGTTGTCTCATCTTTACGGAGCCCCAGAGCTGCAGGAGCCATAAAAAAAAAAAAAAGAAAACTCCTAAAATAGAGTGGATTATTTGCTTCACAAAATGCTTCAAGGCTAAACTATAAATGACTGCCATTGACTCAGCTTTATGGAGCCCACTAGGCTCAATGTTTAAGAAATTAATAATAAAAACAAGAAATAATAATAATAATAATACAAAAAAGTAATTCTAAAGTATAATGGAGTGCAAGTGTATCGTGTCCTAAGCACATTGCTTAATGGTAATAAATGAGAATGAATGACACTGACTTGTTTACAAACAAGCAAACAAATTAAATTAAAAAAACTGCTGCAGTAAAATAGAGTGTGAGTGTAAAGGTGAGTGTATACGCTTCACTAGATGCATTGCTGTATTTTTTTTCATAATCCTTATGGGGCTCCTGATATTCAGCTGGCCATATATAAAAAAAAAGAAAATAAATATATATATATATTTATATATATATATAAATATATATAGGAGTGTATATAAAAATATACATATATATTCCATCCATTATCTGTAACCACTTATCCAATTTAGGGTCGCGGGGGGTCCAGAGCCTACCTGGAATCATCGGGCGCAAGGCGGGAATACACCCTGGAGGGGACGCCAGTCCTTCACAGGGCAACACAGACACACACATTCACTCACACCTACGGACACTTTCAAGTCGCCAATCCACCTGCAACGTGTGTTTTTGGACTGTGGGAGGAAACCGGAGCACCCGGAGGAAACCCACGCGGACACGGGGAGAACACACCAACTCCTCACAGACAGGAGCTGGGTTGTTTTTTGTGATTCAGATCTGATATACAACGGTAGTATCTGTTCCTGTCATCATTAATGCTAACGTGGCTGCCATCAAATCCTCACATTAATGTTCCAACATGTAATGTAAAGCCTTTCCAAGAGGTTTGAAGCTGTTACTGCCATTGACGTCAAGTTTTAGGGGTGCAGGAGCCCTAGGGTGACCAGATGTCCTCTTTTACCCGGACATGTCCTCTTTTTTAGGTGTCCGGGATTTTGTTTTTCTAGAGCTTACATAGAATAACAAACTAGTCCCGCCCTCCCCTACTCCGATTGGTTCGCTTGAGTGAGAAGGGGGCGTGGTGAAGTAGCCTAAAATCTTCTGATTGGACGGTCTGACTGTAGAGCTACCGTTATTGGAGGACACGCCCCCCCTCCCCCAGAGACTTGTCCTCTTTTTCACCATCTCAGATCTGGTGACCCTATGTAGCCCTAACCCTAACCCCCATATGTTATTTTGCCCTGCCAAATTATTTCATTTTCAATAACGAATTTCTCTCTCTCCATTTTAATAAATGCATTGAAATTTGGGCAGGGACTAGGACCAGGGGGAGCTGCTGCTGTTACTCTTTTGGCACTGTTGGCTATCCGTCTGTATTGCTTTCTTGACAGAATACGCACACTGTATTTGCGGAGAGAAGGTGTAGTGTGTTTCCTGACGGCGAGTGTCATTTCAAGACAAAAAATAATGAAAAAACGTTAACTGAATGCCTGTTACAATCTTTAATTAATCACATTGAAAAGCCACCGATGCGCTAGTTGAAATAGCATTATGCTAGCAGAGGAAACCTGATTATAGAAGAAGGTAAAATAAGCCTGCGGAAGAAGCCAGTTAAAATGTTCCTGCAGTATTTAAGGTGGACTGAATTGTGTATTTTACAGATACCTGTATATAATCAGTTAATAGTGGATTGCCCCAGAGGGCAATTAAACAAAATTGATGCAAACAAAGAAAATGTAATATGTCCTTATATTAAAATAAATAGCATTTTAAATGAGAAATAATTTCTGCTGTCAGATGAACACATTTGAGTGTATGTGGGACCTGCTACTGTAAATAACATTGTGGCTTTGCTTTACCTATACCTCGTCAAAGAAATGAGCTGCTAGGAGGCATACCCCTAGACCCCCCGGTTACAGCTTAGCCCCATAATAATTAATCTCTAGTAACGGCCTTGGTTACTGCAGCAAAAGGGGAACAAATGCACAGTTGGTGGGCTTGATTTCAGATGACATACCGGATGAGCATGTTTAAATAAATGTTTGAGTGGCTATACTCTACAAGTTAATGCTTTTCCATAGAGAATACACAAGATGTGTGTGTGTGTTTTGCAATAGATGAATTGCAAAGTGACTTAGTTCACAGATATTTGGACATATATTGTATATATTGCTCCACAGCCTGCTGTCTTTCTCTGTAGGGATGATAACACTGTGTTGAATGAGAGGCGCAGGCCAAATGTGAGTGTGCAAGAATGAGCAAGAGCACTGGAGTGAGTTAGCCAATCCCATGCTCCGAGAACCCAGTGGGGGTGGAGGCTATTTCCATGAATGACATGTGTTCCCATTTATTTCTTGCTGATAAGTGGAGGAGAAACAAGGCCCCTGAAGCCATTCAGAACAATGATGACCATAACAGCTCCCACTATTCATTTGTATGAAGGAGAATGCTGTCAGGGACATTACAGCGGAGGAGGAGGAGACAGGGCAGCAGCTGAAAAATGAATGAGGAAAGCTCGTAACACAAAACATGGCATCTGTTTACGGGGAAAGAGCCAATCTGTGTGTGTGTGTGTGTGGGGGGGAGGACCCTTCGTTGCTGTGGAGATATGCACATGGGCATTAGACAAAACAAGAGGAAACACATGGGTTTTATGTTATTGGAGCCAGTAGAATAGGATCGATTGAAAGCGGGCATTCTGGAGCAGCTGCACATGAGACTAAGGTCACTATATTTAATGCCAAGTGGGGGCTAGAGGGATAGATAATCCCACAGCGTTAAGCCATTTAAAAGTGGAGCTGTGCTCTATGAACTGATATGACTATTTTTGATCCAGATCTATTCTAATCTAACGTTAGTACCTGTTGCTTTTATAGCTGAATGCCATCCAGTCCTCACAGCAATGTCCCAAAATCTAGTGTAAGGCCTTCACTGAAGAGTCAAATGTATTACTGCAAAAAAAAAGAAGAACAAATTACCTATTTGTGCCCTTCAGTTCAGATGGAATATGGGATGTGGTGGTGTCCACACACATATGGTCATGTAGTGTATCTGTGTAGTTGCCATGACAACTTCAGTTAGGACTTAATTCAAGATAAATGCTGCTGAAGGACCTAAGTTCGTCATATCTTCACGCAGTACAGGAGAGGATGTTCTGGGTGGGCGATATAGCCCTAAATTTATATCATGATATTTCAGGGTATTTTTTCTGATATGTTTCAAAACACAAACAGTTTATACTCATTTATTCATTCATTATCTGTAACCCTTATCCAGTTCAGGGTCGCGGTGGGTCCAGAGCCTACCTGGAATCATTGGGCGCAAGGCAGGAATACACCTTGGAGGGGGCGCCAGTCCTTCACAGGGCAACACACACACACACACATTCACTCACACACTCACACCTACGGACACTTTTGAGTCGCCAATCAACCTACCCACATGTGGTTTTGGACTGTGGGAGGAAACCGGAGCACTTGGAGGAAACCCACGCAGACACAGAGAGAACACACCACACTCCTCACAGACAGTCACCCCAAATCCCCAAAAAAATGTAACATGATGAGCTGTCTCATGAACTAACTGATGAGACAGCTTAGGCAGCCAGGCATCGAGGTCGCTAACTTCTGTCTCAGACACTACCATAGTGAATAGTGAATGAATAACCAAGTGAAACCTACCAAACACTCTCACACTTATTTGTTTTTTTCATTCATTACCTGTAACCGCTTATCCAGTTCAGGGACGCAGAGGGTCCAAAGCCTACCTGGAATCATTGAGTGCAAGGCAGGAACACACCCTTGAGGGGGCACCAGTCTTTCACAGGACAACACACACACATTCACTCACTCACTCACACCTACGAACACTTTTGAGTCACCAATCCACCTACCAACGTGTGTTTTTTGGACTGTGGGAGTAAACCGGAGCACCCGGAGGAAACCCACACAGACACAGAAAGAACACACCACACTCCTCACAGACAGTCACCCGGAGGAAACCCACGCAGACACAGGGAGAACACGCCACACTCCTCACAGACAGTCACCCGGAGCGGGAATCGAACCCACAACCTTCAGGCCCCTGGAATTGTGTGACTGCGACACTAACCTGCTGCACCACCCTGCCACCCCATTTAGATAACACTAACAAGAAAATATATTTACAATAAATTATCTTAATGTTCTAGCAATTAATAAGCATTTAAGTAGATATTGATATTAGATGACAGTAATTGATACTGTCAAATAAAATGAAGAGTGCTTTGTCTTTTACTTCCCCGCAACATTGGGAAAGCACTGATACAAGTTTTTACGTGTTAATTTCCCATAAATGGAGAATCATGATACTGTCACATAATAAAACACACAAATATGGGACTGTGTCACAGAATGCATGTTTATGTACCTATATCACAAACAGGAGCGAGACTGAGTTGCTTCCCATCACAGCTAAGGGCTTAGACATTTTGGGCACACAAGCCTGAAAAAAAAAACACATCTGAAAAGCTGGTCAAAAACTAGATCAAACCTAATTCAGGAGCTATTTTATAAAAACCCACAGGGAACAGGTGAAGAAATGATTGTACAGGAACCTGAGGCAAACTCAGCTGGAGTCTGGGGGGAGATATCATTACTGGACCTCAGATCTTAAATAATAATAATAATAATAATAATAATAATAATAATAATAATAATAATAATAATAATAATAATAAAAAACAAAGACAGGGCGGCACGGTGGTGCAGCAGGTTAGTGTCGCAGTCACACAGCTCCAGGAGCCTGGAGGTTGTGGGTTCGATTCCCAGCTCCGGGTGACTGTCTGTCAGGAGTGTGGTGTGTTCTCCCTGTGTCTGCGTGGGTTTCCTCCGGGTGACTGTCTGTGAGGAGTGTGGTGTGTTCTCCCTGTGTCTGCGTGGGTTTCCTCCGGGTGACTGTCTGTGAGGAGTGTGGTGTGTTCTCCCTGTGTCTGCGTGGGTTTCCTCCGGGTGACTGTCTGTGAGGAGTGTGGTGTGTTCTCCCTGTGTCTGCGTGGGTTTCCTCCGGG
This sequence comes from Hoplias malabaricus, assembly GCF_029633855.1. Lineage (NCBI taxonomy): Eukaryota > Metazoa > Chordata > Actinopteri > Characiformes > Erythrinidae > Hoplias > Hoplias malabaricus. Next base: position 24,656,150 of record NC_089819.1, read on the forward strand.
CGACTGTCTGTGAGGACTGTGGTGTGTTCTCCCTGTGTCTGCGTGGGTTTTCTCCGGGTGACTGTCTGTGAGGAGTGTGGTGTGTTCTCCCTGTGTCTGTGTGGGTTTCCTCCGGGTGACTGTCTGTGAGGAGTGTGGTGTGTTCTCCCTGTGTCTGCGTGGGTTTCCTCCGGGTGACTGTCTGTGAGGAGTGTGGTGTGTTCTCCCTGTGTCTGCGTGGGTTTCCTCCGGGTGACTGTCTGTGAGGAGTGTGGTGTGTTCTCCCTGTGTCTGCGTGGTTTTCCTCCGGGTGACTGTCTGTGAGGAGTGTGGTGTGTTCTCCCTGTGTCTGCGTGGTTTTTCTCCGGGTGACTGTGAGGAGTGTGGTGTGTTCTCCCTGTGTCTGCGTGGGTTTCCTCCGGGTGACTGTTTGTGAGGAGTGTGGTGTGTTCTCCCTGTGTCTGCGTGGTTTTCCTCCGGGTGACTGTCTGTGAGGAGTGTGGTGTGTTCTCCCTGTGTCTGCGTGGGTTTCCTCCAGGTGACTTTCTGTGAGGAGTGTGGTGTGTTCTCCCTGTGTCTGCGTGGGTTTCCTCCAGGTGACTGTCTGTGAGGAGTGTGGTGTTTTCTCCCTGTGTCTGCGTGGGTTTCCTCCGGGTGACTGTCTGTGAGGAGTGTGGTGTGTTCTCCCTGTGTCTGCGTGGGTTTCCTCCGGGTGACTGTCTGTGAGGAGTGTGGTGTGTTCTCCCTGTGACTGTGTGGGTTTCCTCCGGGTGACTGTCTGTGAGGAGTTGGTGTGTTCTCCCTGTGTCTGCGTGGGTTTCTTCCGGGTGACTGTCTGTGAGGAGTGTGGTGTGTTCTCCCTGTGTCTGCGTGGTTTTTCTCCGGGTGACTGTCTGTGAGGAGTGTGGTGTGTTCTCCCTGTGTCTGCGTGGGTTTCCTCCAGGTGACTGTCTGTGAGGAGTGTGGTGTGTTCTCCCTGTGTCTGCGTGGGTTTTCTCCGGGTGACTGTCTGTGAGGAGTGTGGTGTGTTCTCCCTGTGTCTGTGTGGGTTTCCTCCGGGTGACTGTCTGTGAGGAGTTGGTGTGTTCTCCCTGTGTCTGCGTGGTTTTCCTCCGGGTGACTGTCTGTGAGGAGTGTGGTGTGTTCTCCCTGTGTCTGCGTGGTTTTTCTCCGGGTGACTGTGAGGAGTGTGGTGTGTTCTCCCTGTGTCTGCGTGGGTTTCCTCCGGGTGACTGTTTGTGAGGAGTGTGGTGTGTTCTCCCTGTGTCTGCGTGGTTTTCCTCCGGGTGACTGTCTGTGAGGAGTGTGGTGTGTTCTCCCTGTGTCTGCGTGGGTTTCCTCCAGGTGACTTTCTGTGAGGAGTGTGGTGTGTTCTCCCTGTGTCTGCGTGGGTTTCCTCCAGGTGACTGTCTGTGAGGAGTGTGGTGTTTTCTCCCTGTGTCTGCGTGGGTTTCCTCCGGGTGACTGTCTGTGAGGAGTGTGGTGTGTTCTCCCTGTGTCTGCGTGGGTTTCCTCCGGGTGACTGTCTGTGAGGAGTGTGGTGTGTTCTCCCTGTGACTGTGTGGGTTTCCTCCGGGTGACTGTCTGTGAGGAGTTGGTGTGTTCTCCCTGTGTCTGCGTGGGTTTCTTCCGGGTGACTGTCTGTGAGGAGTGTGGTGTGTTCTCCCTGTGTCTGCGTGGTTTTTCTCCGGGTGACTGTCTGTGAGGAGTGTGGTGTGTTCTCCCTGTGTCTGCGTGGGTTTCCTCCAGGTGACTGTCTGTGAGGAGTGTGGTGTGTTCTCCCTGTGTCTGCGTGGGTTTTCTCCGGGTGACTGTCTGTGAGGAGTGTGGTGTGTTCTCCCTGTGTCTGTGTGGGTTTCCTCCGGGTGACTGTCTGTGAGGAGTTGGTGTGTTCTCCCTGTGTCTGCGTGGGTTTCTTCCGGGTGACTGTCTGTGAGTAGTGTGGTGTGTTCTCTCTGTCTGCGTGGGTTTCCTCCAGGTGCTCCAGTTTCCTCCCAAATTCCAAAAACACGTTTGTAGATGGATTGGCGACTCAAAAGTGTCCATAGGTGTGAGTGAATGTGTGTTGCCCTGTGAGGGACTGGCGCCCCCTCCAGGGTGTACTCCCGCTTGCGCCAATGATTCCAAGTAGGCTCTGGACCCACCGCAACCCTGAACTGGATAACGGTTACAGATAATGAATGAAAACCAAAGAGAAGTGAGAACCAAGGAGACAATAGTGGCAAGAAAAACCCCCTCAGGGCATGAAGAAGAACCAATGATGGGTGGTTTGATTCCAATTCACAAACCTAATTTCAAAACTTTTGGTGCATTTCCACCAACATGATTAGGCTCCAGAACCAGAGAAGACTGTTCCCAACTGTAACCAAAGAGTAGTAGGTTCTTCAGCATGAACTTTGATCAGTGTATGTGTCCAGTTAAGAAGCTCTAGAAAGAGCACAGAGCCTCAAATAAAGTGATAACGCACAGTGGAGCTGGACAGGTCATTTGAATGATGTTATATTGTCCTTCATGGTGTTTTGGGTGAAGAAACAATGGCCTAGTTCTGGGTCACTTTTTATTCTGAAATGGAAAATGACCCATTATTTGATTCCTGATTAGAAAAGTAAATCACAATGTAATAAAAGCAGGAAACTGCTGCCTGTGTGTGTTTTCTGGGGCTGTGGTCAGAACAGGCTACTTTTTTTAGGCTACTTTTCTCCACTGTTCACAAGCTCATCGGGACGGCTCTGGAACCAATGAACTCTATCATATCTCTCTTTGATCTGACCCCACTGTAACAGTGGAAAAACCATGACTCTGTCCTGACTCTAGCCATTTATCTCTGGTGCTGTTACCCAATTCAGCCACAGCGACGCTGGAACCGAGCCCTCGCAGCACCCCCAATGACGACGTATACATGGTTCCCATCAAAACTGGTGGAAAAGCATGGGGGGAGGTTGTGGGAGATCAGTGGGAGATGAGCAGGACCCCCTGGAGGGTTGGTGGAGATTATAAGTGCTGCTTTGTGATCAGCCATGGTCCCAAAGACCCCAAAGCAGACAAAAGGATCCAAAGTAATAGATTAGTACACACTTCGGTTCCTGTGCTGAAAAATGCTGAATGACCACCACACACTCAGTCAGGATTTAAGGAGTGTAAAGAGCTCATATTTTGGATTGAATCTCTTTTTTCTTCTGCTCAGCAGCTCTTACTTTTACTTTAGTCATTACTTCACCAGAGTAAAGTGCTCAGTCAGTGATAGAAGCTTGTGCCACTGCTGCTCAGTGCCAGAGTCTTTACTCCTCATTTCCAGCTCCTCAGCATGAACAGTGTAAGATTCATTGCCATATTAGATTTACTGAAATGATACATTACGAAAATAACTCCCCGAGAATTCACACAAACACATAAAGAGTTTCTGGACATTTACACAGCCTGTATTTCTTTGAAAAAATAAATCCCCCGCAGCAACAACCACTACCTTTCTGGTAAGACTGTAGACAAGAGGTCAATCATTCATTCATTCATTATCTGTAAGCGCATATCCAGTTCAAGGTCGCGGTGAGTCCAGAGCCTACCTGGAATCATTGGGCGCAAGGCGGGAATACACCCTGGAGGGGGCGCCAGTCCATCACAGGGCGACACACACACACACACATTCACTCACACTCTCACACCTACGGACACTTTTGAGTCGCCAATCCACCTACCAACGTGTGTTTTTGGACTGTGGGAGGAAACCGGAGCACCCGGAGGAAACCCACACAGACACAGAGAGAACACACCACACTCCTCACAGACAGTCACATGGAGGAAACTCATGCAGACACAGGGAGAACACACCACACTCCTCACAGACAGTCACATGGAGGAAACCCACGCAGACACAGGGAGAACACACCACACTCCTCACAGACAGTCACCCGGAGGAAACCCACGCAGACACAGGGAGAACACAACACACTCCTCACAGACAGTCACCCAGAGGAAACCCACGCAGACACAGGGAGAACACACCACACTCCTCACAGACAGTCACATGGAGGAAACCCACGCAGACACAGGCAGAACACACCACACTCCTCACAGATAGTCACCCGGAGGAAACCCACGCAGACACAGGGAGAACACACTACACTCCTCACAGACAGTCACCCGGAGCGGGAATCACCACTGTCGCCGCCCAGAGGTCAATCAATCAAATCTTATTTACATAGCGCTTTATTTTATATATGTTGGGCAATTCTTATGAGAATTTGACTGCATTTGACCACAAGAGCTTTGGTGACGTCAGGTTCTGATGTTGAAGGATTAGTTCTGGATCAAAACCCCTGCTCCAGCTCATCCCAAAGGTATTTGATGGAGGTAAATCACTTCAGAGAACACAGTTCCACTGCTCCACTGCATAACCGCACAGTGATGAGGGACATTACACCCTCTGGCAAATTACAAGCATAGGTCAGAGTGAACTTGATATATGGCTGTTCCAAAGCATCCTTTTTTTTGTCTTTTTTTTTGGCAGCTACACAAATTGTGAGTGTGTGTGTGTGTGCAAATTTCGGACATACCGTGTAGGATCATTGGTCATGGTTTTGGGCTGCTGTAGACTTTTTGCTCTCAGTGGGATCTGGACTGGACTCAAAAGGAAGTTGGAACTGGAGGTCCTGTGTCCTGGACAGATGGAAGGACAGATGGTTCTCAGTGCTCTCATCCTTCCACGGAGAGCAGTGTAAAGTGTGTCTTCTGTGTCTAAAAGGAGACCTGTTAGTGTTCCACTGACCTCCACCCTTTTATTTATTTATTTGGAGCTGCAAGTAATCACAGACAAAATGTCCACCTTATTGGAGACCTGTCCCCAAAAGCAAGAAAAACAAAGAGTGAGGGTAGCCTATCCTCACAAGAGTTTGTTTAAAAGTGTGATATCTTTGCATTCATGTCAATTCATCACGCTTTGTTTGTTTGCATCATACGTCGTCCATTGTCTGACTTTGCCTCAGGACATGTGGCTGTTCTCGATGATATATCAGCTGTAACATTATGACCACCTTCTTGTTTCTGCACTCTGTGCATTCTCTCAGCTCCACTGGCCACACGAGCAATTACAGATTGCAGCTCATTTGTGACTCTACATATATTGTTTGCCCCCTTTCACCATGTCCTTCAATGGTCAGGACCCCAGCAGAACAGGTATGAGTTCTCAGCGCTGCAGTGACACTGACGTGGTGGTGGTGTGTTAGTGTGTGTTGTGCTGGTGTAGAGTGGATCAGACACAGCAGTTGCTGCTGGAATTTTTAAACCCCTCAGTGTCACTGCTGGACTGACCAAAAGCATCCAGCCGACAGCGTCCTGTGTCACTGATGAAGGTCTAGAGGACAACCGACACACACTGTGCAACGACTGATAAGCTACCAGTGAGTGGACACAGGGTTTAAAAACTCCAGCAGCAACTGCTGTGTCTGATCCACAGGAAGCAACGCAACACACACTAACACAGCACCACCACGTCAGTGTCACTGCAGCGCTGAGAATGATCCACCACCACATCACACCTGCTCTGTGTGGGTCCTGTGGAGGTCCAGAGCATTGAAGAATACGAGGCTGAAAAGGGGATGTGAAAGTATGCAGAGAAACAGATGGACTACAGTCTGTAATTGTAGGACTGCTGAGTGCTGAGAGAATGGACAGAGAGTGCAGACAAATTGAGTTGGTCATAATGTTATGGCCAATACCTCCTGATTAATGTGCACACCCTCAGAAAATGAGCCAGAACATTATGACTACTGGTGTGATGTGTGATGGATAATAGGGACGTGATGGTGTGGGCGATATTCTGCTGATAAACTCCTGAAAGTCTGAATGTCCTTGGGGACATTAATTTGATAAATAGCAACTCCTTACACATTCTTACAGAACAGATCCAGGCCTTCGTGGAGATGGTGTTCTCTGTGAGATCTCTGTGTTTCCTTGACACCCGGAGGAAACCACACAGACACAGGGAGAACACACCACACTCCTCACAGACAGTCACCCGGAGGAAACCCACGCAGACACAGGGAGAACACACCACATGAAAATGCCTTTTCATGAACAATAAGGGTGACAAATGTATTACGAGGAACATGTGCCTGCATCAGCCTTGGGTTTTGTGTACACTGTATGTAATTTTAACTTTGCAGTTGAATGGAGTCCAATGTAACAATAATATTATGACTCTGAGGAGCTTCTTAAACTTGGAAACATGGGAATATCTGGCGAGATGAAACTGGCCTTGCTCCTAAGTCAGGGCATGCCCCACATCCTGCAAAACGATTTTGCTTGACATTGGGAACCAGCGATTTACCGAGTAAATGTGGTTTATCTACCACTTCTGGAGAGCTGGGGCAATTCTAGAGTCTACAATGTGATTAAATACCTGAGGTGACTATAAATAACCCTACACAAGTTTAGAAAATCTGAACCGTGAAAAAATGGTGAACTTCCCCATTAAAGCTTCCGCTGCAAACCTCTTGGTGCCAGAGACAACAGAGAGCCGTCAGAGTCTTGTAGAGTACACACTGCTGGAGCTATTTTGGGTGGCACACAGAGGACTGAAAGCTTATTAGGCAAGTGGTCACAATGTTTCGGCTCACCGATGTATAAAGCCTGCTCTGCAGTACTAACGGAGCCAGGCAGAGCTCTTATTTATGGAATATTGCTAACTATTCATTTCAGTCCAGGCAGCAGTTAGATGCCATGTATTGTGGGATACACACACTTTTTGAGGTTGCTCTAAGCAACACTATGTATTTGTGATGCTTCACTGACCTGTAGTCGGCAGAAAACAGCCTCTGTCATTGCTGTTCTGGGCTCAGCACTGCAGATACTTCGCTATGTAACTTTTGTAGGAGGATAGGTGACCACCAGATACATCTGGGGGGTCTTTATTTGGTCTCCATCTGATAGGACGCTCGGAAAACAAGTCATTTAAGTGCAAGCAGGTCCAGTCAGTGCTAAGGTCAGCATTCATTTGGGATTAATCTCAGTAGCAGCTCATTCTTAGTAATTAGCATTGATTGTAGTAATTAAGCAGCAAAGCCCCTCCCAGGTCTGTGTGATGTTGGTCTCCATAGCCACACCAGCTCTGCCAATCAATCATTTGTGTTCTCATCCTCCTGCTTCTTTTTCTGCCAGCTCCTGAATCTGCTTTGTATGCATGGCAAGGTCTGAGGCAAATGAACCAATAATCAAAGTGCAGTTCAAAGACTTAAAGTAAGAGCCAAAGAACCACTGCATATGGACCGGCCGTGACGCGGCCCCTTTGGGATGGAGGCGAAGGGGGTATAAATAATTAAAAAGTGCTGAGTGATGTTTTCCATCTGCAGTGAGGAGGAGGAAGTGGAGTGGTTCACTCTGACACACTGATTCAGTCCAGGACCCGGTTCCAAAAATGTGGACTTTAAACATTTTCTTGCTGATTCCTTTGATTCTGTATCTCTCTGTTAAATGTAATGAGCTGAGCAGTTGGAAGCTGGATGGATAGGAATGAACTGATTAGTTGGAATAGTGTGTTATAACTCTCATGGAGGGCGGCATGGTGGCGCAGTAAGTTAGTGTCCCAGTCACACAGCTCCAGGGACCTGGAGGTTGTGGGTTCGATTCCCGCTCCGGGTGACTGTCTGTGAGGAGTGTGGTGTGTTCTCTCGTTGTCTGCGTGGGTTTCCTCCAGGTGACTGTCTGTGAGGAGTGTGGTGTGTTCTCTCTGTGTCTGCGTGGGTTTCCTCCGGGTGACTGTCTGTGAGGAGTGTGGTGTGTTCTCCCTGTGTCTGCGTGGGTTTCTTCCGGGTGACTGTCTGTGAGGAGTGTGGTGTGTTCTCCCTGTGTCTGCGTGGGTTTCCTCCGGGTGACTGTCTGTGAGGAGTGTGGTGTGTTCTCTCGGTGTCTGCGTGGGTTTCCTCCGGGTGACTGTCTGTGAGGAGTGTGGTGTGTTCTCTCTGTGTCTGCGTGGGTTTCCTCCGGGTGACTGTCTGTGAGGAGTGTGGTGTGTTCTCCCTGTGTCTGCGTGGGTTTCCTCCGGGTGACTGTCTGTGAGGAGTGTGGTGTGGGTTTCCTCCCACAGTCCAAAAACACACATTGGTAGGTCTGGTAGTCTTTTTTATCACTTTATTATCTAATACATACTCTATACAAGGAGTATATATTTTGTGGGCAGCCATGGCCTAAAGATTCGGGACCAGAAAGTTGCTGGTTTGATCCCCACATCCAGCAGGAGAATCGGGGGGAAGTGTAAGTGTAGGAACAGCACTGTCCTCCATGGCCGAAGTGCCCTTGAGCAAGGCACCTAACCCGCAACTGTGCCCTGGGTGCTGGGGATGGCTGCCGGCTGCTCTGGGTTTGTGTTCACTGCTCCTAGTGAACTAGTGTGTGTGTGTGTTCACTGCCACGAATGTGTTAAATGCAGACACATTCTGTTGTATGTTGTACAATGGACAGCAAAACAACTGCAGATTTCACATTTCATGTGTGGTGTGTTCTCCCTGTGTCTGCGTGGGTTTCCTGTTGGTGACTGTCTATGAGGAATGTGGTGTGTTCTCCCTGTGTCCACGGGGGTTTCCTCCGGGTGACTGTCTGTGAGGAGTGTGGTGTGTTCTCCCTGTGTCTGCGTGGGTTTCCTCCAGGTGACTGTCTGTGAGGAGTTTGGTGTGTTCTCCCTGAGTCTGCGTGGTTTTCCTCTGCGTGCATCTATTTACCTTCCACGATCCAAAGACACACATTGGTAGGTGGATTGACTGCTCAGAAGTCCATAGTTGTGAGTGTGTGAGTGAATGTGTGAGTAAGTGTCACCCTAACTCAATTTGACATTGTCTAGAATTAAACGGTTAATAAACGGCCGTCTTTAAAATGAACGTTCTCATGAGAAGTTACGCTGGGTGGTGTGACATGCTCTTAACATTTGGCTGTTTTATGTGGGCAGGGAATGTCAGAGTGTATGCTTTAGTGGTGTAAAATGTATCTTTTAGTAGTTTATACTGTTATAAATTCACTAAAACCTAAATATATCACCATGAGCTATAATGACCATGTCTGTTGTGTGGCTGATTTACATTTGAACATTTGCATATGCCCATTACTCTGACTGAAGTGTTAGCTTCTTAAGCTTTCGAAAGACACTGGGGCATTATGGGAAATGAAGTGCCTGTGGTGAATTTGTGTGGTGTGTCTTGTAGTTCTCCTCAGCAATCCAGGATAAAATTGACCTTTTTACCGCTGTAATTTTGTTGGATCACAGCAGCATTTTACTCTCAAAAAACAAAACTTCCCTTTGAAGACATAAGGAACATTGGGACCAAACTCCTCTGAACTGTACTCAAATGATTCATAACCTTCAGACTAAACCCACAGAGATCTGCCATTTGAGTAACCGTGTATTTATACCCCAGAGAAACAGAAAATAGCCGCAGGCAGCCGAGGAGTTACTGAAGAAATCCCCCATAAAATATGTATTTGGTCTTATTTAATAGATTATGAAAGAATCAAATTTTTAGTGCATTTATACATTCATTTGGAGATCTGGAGCCCACCAGGCCACACACTGTGAAACAGGACTATCCAGTCTGTTTTCCATGGTCTAACACAGGTGTCACGTCCTGTCTGTTTTCCCCCACCATGTGCTCATTTAGCAAATAGCTCTGTTTGTTGTCCTTGTCTCTGCCCTAGTCCTGTCTTAGCCCCGCCCTGTCGTTATCAGTCCCAGGTGTTCCTTGTCAGTGCTTTGTATATAGCTCTATGTTTGCTGTGTTCCCTTGCTGGTTGTTGTGTGCATAGATGTGTGTTCCTCTGTCTCTGCGTCTCCCATGTCTACCCCGGTTCATGGTTGTTTCCTGTCTGTTCTTATTTAATCCTGTCTTGTTTAGTATTGTCTTTTTATTTAAATCTGTCTTTGTTAACAAAAGTCCTTGCATTTACGTCCGCCTCCCTCGTCTGTCCTGCTCAGCCGTGACAACAGGATACTGTGTTGCATCTTACGAAGAGAGCCGACATTTTAGGATTATTCCGCCCCCTCATCTGAGTTGCTCCAAATCGTAAAACTGGAAAATCCCGCAAAGTTGCGGTTAAATTGTGTCACATGAACAGAGTGGCGACATGACAAAATAGAGCCAAAACAGAGGAAAGACAAAAATAGAGTTCCAAAATGATTCACAGGCCCCAGGAGAAATCAGAGGAATAAAGACATGGAGTCAAGTGTTCACTCCAATCTCTAGTTTATTTAGACATTCACAGCAGTATTTATCGGGCATTTGTCACGTACGCTTTTCCTGTTACAATTACATCATGTCTCAGATTTCCCCAAGTCCCAGACGTTATGGACTATTAGGCCATACATCTTTCTATTACCATCTTCTCTCTCTCTTCTCCACCGTCAGCATTATGTCCTGCAGAGAGTTAGGTCAAGTTGCCCTGTCCCAAACAGGATGCACATTTACATTTCGGTTAGACTTCCCTAAATTTAACTAAAGAAATGTACTGCAAAGCACTTTTCACTTCTTAAAAGGCAAAGAAGGGTCATGCTTCAAGCACAGCACGTTCTGTACCATCGTAATCACCACATGTTGATTACAGTGTATCATAATCGTTTCAGATGACCACAGTATTTGTTTACATTTACTCATTACATTGGTAGTTTGCATTTTCCATCACAACAGTCACCCAGAATGGGGCTTGAACCCTCAACCCCAGGATCCAGGAGTTTGACAGTCACACTCCCTGATGCACCACCGCGACACCCTTTTAAAAATAAAGCTGGATGGATAGGAAGCTGGATGATTAGTTGGAATAGTGTGTTATAACTCTCATGGAGGGCGGCATGGTGGCACAGTAGGTTAGTGTCGCAGTCACACAGCTCCAGGGACCTGGAGGTTGTGGGTTCGAGTCCCGCTCCGGGTGACTGTCTTTGAGGAATTGGTGTGTTCTCCCTGTGTCTGCGTGGGTTTCCTCCGGGTGACTGTCTGTGAGGAGTGTGGTGTGTTCTCCCTGTGTCTGCGTGGGTTTCCTCCGGGTGACTGTCTGTGTGGTGTGTTCTCCCAGTGTCTGCATGGGTTTCCTCCCCTGTGTCTGAATGGGATTCCTCTGGGTGACTGTCTGTGAGGAGTGTGGTGTGTTCTCCCTGTGTCCGCGTGGGTTTCCTCCGGGTGACTGTGAGGAGTTGGTGTGTTCTCCCAGTGTCTGCGTGGGTTTCCTCCGGGTGACTGTCTGTGAGGAGTTGGTGTGTTCTCCCTGTGTCTGCATGGGTTTCCTCCGGGTGACTGTCTGTGAGGAGTGTGGTGTGTTCTCCCTGTGTCTGCGTGGGTTTCCTCCGGGTGACTGTCTGTGAGGTGTTGGTGTGTTCTCCCTGGTTCTGCGTGGATTTCCTCCGGGTGACTGTCTGTGAGGAGTGTGGTGTGTTCTCTCTGTGTCTGCGTGGGTTTCCTCCGGGTGCTCCGGTTTCCTCCCACGCTCCAAAAACACACGTTGGTAGGTGGATTGGCAACTCAAAAGTGTCCGTGAATGTGTGTGTGTTTCTGTGTTGCTCTGTGAAGGACTGGCGCCCCCTCCAGGGTGTATTCCCTGCATTGCGCCCAATGATTCCAGGTAGGCTCTGGACCCACTGCAACCCTGAATTGGATAAGCGATTACAGATAATGAATGAATGAAAAAAAACTTTAACATGACTGTTGTGGCCCAGTCTCTTGAGGAGCGGCAGCCGTTATGTCAAAAGTTAACCGAATCAATAGGTTTCGACTCTGAAGGATTCATTGGAGCCTGTAAGCAGGCCTTTAACGTAACGGTTTTATTGTTCACTGTACACCTGAGATCAGTTAGAGCTGAGTGAAAACACGATGTGAACTCAAGTAACGGTTTTATTGTTCACTGTACACCTGAGATCAGTTAGAGCTGAGTGAAAACACGATGTGAACTCAAGTATCTGATCAGGCCTCGGTTATTTTGGGATAATGCACCCTCCACAAACAAGCCACAGCATCCTGCAGTCACAATGCCAATGCGGCGCTAATGAATGATTAATTAAAGCCAAGTCAACATGGGAGCTTACATTGATTTTAGAATCTCATTGACCTACTTCAGAAATTTCACTTTACTGATTGGGGAAGGAGAGGAATTAATTAAGAAGGATTAAAGCTGTGCTTTGGCCCAAAAATCGACACCGTTTTCTAAACCTATTGCCTTACTTTAAATACAAAACCCTCAAATACAGTGCAGTACCTGAATACTATTACAGAAGAAGAAGGGTATTATCAGAAGAAATCAAGGTTTATATCCACATCATGTCTTATTTGAACCAAATCCAGAGGCGTTAGGAGGAGGTAGGCCAGTGGATGAGAACTGAATGGGAACTCATTCATTCATCATCTGTAACCCTTATCCAGTTCAGGGTCGCGGTGGGTCCAGAGCCTACCTGGAATCATTGGGCGCAAGGCGGGCATACACCCTGGAGGGGGCGCCAGTCCTTCAGAGGGCAACACACACTCTCACACTCACAATCCACCTACCAACGTGTGTTTATAATCCTTACACTAAACACAGTGTCTGTTTACAGAGAAAAGATATGCGATTTTGTCAGATTTGACTGGTGTTTAAAGGTCTACCCTCATTTAAAGAGATATAAGCCTGGTCTTATATTTTAAAATTACTGTCCAGTTTTAACAAGTGTGGAGTTACAAAAAAGGGTTCTGAATCGTTCATTCTTCTTCTGTAACTGCTTCACTGTGATCAGGCTGCAGCGGGTCCAGAGCCCACTGGAAATCATTCAGCACTATAACCCTAACATTGTGTTTTCACTGCAAGCTAAGCAAGCAAGTGACAATGTATCTCCTGTTATAATCAATACAGCTGTCTACACCAGCTGCCAGTGTCAGCGTGCCATGTGAGGTGTTGCTTTAGATGCTGTTTTTTTGATGCCATTCTTCCAATCTGATTAACTGTATATCTAGAATAATCACCCATTTTATGTGAAGCCTCAAGCTGTTTTCTTATTGGTCATTCGTTGATGTAGTTTCTACCTTGATGCGCTGACTGGTGAAGACATTTACGCCTCTGTTTGTTGCTGGCTTGCATCACATTCAGCTGGGACATGGTGGAACCCTAAATCTAACCATAAATTTAGACTTAACTCTAGGCTTAAACCTTAAGTACACTATATTGTGCTATGGTGTTCCTAGAATTCACAATTAGAAATTGTTTCTAAGGGCGGCACGGTGGTGCAGCAGGTTAGTGTTGCAGTCACATAGTCACACATTCGACACAGCTTCAGGGTCCTGGAGGTTGGGGGTTCGCGCCCCATGTGTCTGTGTGGGTTTCCTCCGGGTGACTGTCTGTGAGGAGTGTGGTGTGTTCTCCCTGTGTCTGCGTGGGTTTCCTCCGGGTGGTACACACCTGATATTACGGAGTTTGCATAGCTGACCGTAGACACATTTCTTTGTTTCAGAGACTCCACTGGGTTGGTCATCATGACGGACGCAATGACAGGCTCAAGGGGGATCCACAAACAGCCGGGTCCAGGTTCTGGTTCTGCTGCAGAACTGACAGATGAGGAGAAGGAGATTATTAACAGTGTAATTGCTCGAGCTGAGAAGATGGAGGCCATGGAACAGGAGAGGATCAGGTAAGAGAGTAGAGGGGGGCTACAGTAACTGGCTAAAAAGAGTGATCACCAGCTCCAGTGATGTTGTGAATGGTGGCGAACACTGTATAAAACATTGAGTATTTACAAAATACCTTTTAAAATCACGCTGAAGTCTAAAATTTTAAATCCATATGCATCCTTTCCTGCCACACAAAACAGCCGTCTGATGAATCGTCTGGACAACATGAAGAAGACGGTGTGTGGAGATGGAGTGTCCCGCTGCTTGCTGTGTGGAGAGCAGTTAGGGACCCTCGGGGTTAACTCGGTGGTCTGTGAAGACTGTAAAAAGGTAAGTTTTTCTTTACTCATCTGATCATCAGATCTATCAAAGCCTTATTTCTACAGCATCTTTCCTACAAGCCTCAGTGTTCAGAGAGTTTACTGACAGAGACTCAGCTGTGACAAACACCCAGGACAAAGAGACTAAGGAAAGGAAATGACTAATGGTCATAAATCATCTGCAGAGGCGAATACATTAATGAACATGATGGCAGGGGCGGCACGGTGGTGCAGCAGGTTAGTATCGCAGTCACACAACTCCAGGGACCTGGAGGTTGTGGGTTCGAACCCTGCTCCGGGTGACTGTCTGTGAGGAGTGTGGTGTGTTCTCTCTGTGTCTGCGTGGGTTTCCTCTGGGTGACTGTTTGTGAGGAGTGTGGTGTGTTCTCTCTGTGTCTGCATGGGTTTCCTCCGGGTGACTGTCTGTGAGGAGTGTGGTGTGTTCTCCCTGTGTCTGTGTGGGTTTCCTCCGGGTGACTGTCTGTGAAGAGTGTGGTGTGTTCTCCCTGTGTCTGCGTGGGTTTCCTCCGGGTGCTCCGGTTTCCACGATGGTAGGTGGATTGGCGACTCAAAAGTGTCTGTAGGTGTGTGTCACCCTGTGAAAGATTGGTGCCCCCTACAGGTGTGTTCTGAACTGGATAAGCGGTTACAGACAATGAATGAATGAACATGATACTAACTATTAAAACGATTGTGGTAGGATAGTTTAGATAATATATTAGGTGTACAAATAAGTTGTAAAGCATTTTTGTGTACTAGTTGTGTATTATTAATGACAATTAAAAGTGACATAATGTTATGTTAATGATTTCTAACATTGAGTCCGTTTTTGCACAACCAGTAAAAAGAGGTAATAAATGGAAGGTATTTTTCTCAGTGAAATGTGTGTTTGTCCAGAACATGTGCACCAAGTGCGGAGTGCAGAATAACAGCCGTCCACGGTCTGTGTGGCTCTGCAAGATCTGTAGTGAACAACGAGAGGTAAGAGATAAAGACGTTAATGCTGGGAATTATCCTTTTTTACCTGTTTAAGAGTTCTTAACATTAAAAGCTCCACTGACCATCCATCTGTTGCTCTGCATGTTATTTACCATCATTCACCCTGTTCCTCAGCGCTCAGGACCCCCACAGAGCAGGTGTGATGTGGTGGTGGATCATTCTCAGCGCTGCAGTGACACTGACGTGGTGGTGGTGTGTTAGTGTGTGTTGTGCTGGTGTAGAGTGTATCAAACACAGCAGTGCTGCTGGAGTTTTTAAACCCTGTGTCCACTCTCTGCCCACTCTGTGAGACACTCCTCCCTCGTTGGTCCACCTTGTAGATGTAAAGTCAGAGACAGTAGCTCATCTGTCGCTTCACGGTTATGTGTTGGCCATTCTCTAGTCCTCCATCGGTGGACACAGGATGCTGTCGTCTAGGTGGACTCTTCTAAGTCCAGCAGTGACACTGAGGGGTTTAAAAACTCCAGCAGCACAGCTGTGCCTGATCCACTCTACACCAGCACAACACACACTAACACACCACCACCACATCAGTGTCACTGCAGCGCTCAGAATGATCCACCACCCAAATAATACCTGTTATGTGGGGATCATGACCATGACGACCAAGATGAAAGAGGTATAACAATGTATGCAGAGCAATGGCTGGACAGCTGTCTGTAATTGTAGAACTACAAAGTATTCCTTTATGGTCAGTGGAGCTGAGAGAATGGAAAATGAATGTAGAAACAAGGAGGTGTATTTAATGCTATGGATGATTGGTCTACGCATACAAAACCAGAGACATATATATATATATATATATATATATATATATATATATATATATATATATATATATATATATATATATATATATATATATATACAAGTCTAGGACATGAGCGCTCTTTAGAGAACGTTAATATATAAGAAGCCCCAGCTTAGCTCCACCCTCTCAGCTAACACCGTCATAGCTGATTATGAAGTGAATGCATAGATGGAGCTATCGTTGCTGTGCTTTTCAGCGTGAGTGGAGACCTTTCCTTATTTGAGCTGTTTCCTGTTTCTTGCCAAGGTATGGAAGCGATCTGGAGCTTGGTTCTTTAAAGGCCTCCCTAAGCAGTTTCTCCCTTCACCCATGGCCATTTCCAAAGCCAAAGAGCCTCCCTTCCAGAAGGCTTCAGAAAACCAGACAGCACCTGAGACATCTGCTGCAAAACCACAAGCACAAACTAAAGGTATCCCAGATTTCCGTTCATCCTGTCCTTTTGAAAACATGGTTTGTTAAAGTTTCACTGTGTAATTCTGAGTGTGGCAGTCACTCAGTTCCAGAGACCTCGAGGTTGTGGGTTCGAGTCCCGCTCCGGGTGATTGTATGTGAGGAGTGTGGTGTGTTCTCCCTGTGTCTGCATGGGTTTCCTCCAGGTGACTGTCTGTGAGGAGTGTGGTGTGTTCTCTCTGTGTCTGCGTGGGTTTCCTCCGGGTGACTGTCTGTGAGGAGTGTGGTGTGTTCTCTCTGTGTCTGCATGGGTTTTCTCCGGGTGACTGTCTGTGAGGAGTGTGGTGCGTTCTCTCTGTGTCTACCTGGGTTTCCTCCGGGTGACTGTCTGTGAGGAGTGTGGTGTGTTCTCTCTGTGTCTGCGTGGGTTTCCTCCGGGTGACTGTCTGTGAGGAGTGTGGTGTGTTCTCCCTGTGTCTACGTGGGTTTCCTCCGGGTGACTGTCTGTGAGGAGTGTGGTGTGTTCTCCCTGTGTCTGCGTGGGTTTCCTCCGGGTGACTGTCTGTGAGGAGTGTGGTGTGTTCTCTCTGTGTCTGCGTGGGTTTCCTCCGGGTGACTGTCTGTGAGGAGTGTGGTGTGTTCTCTCTGTGTCTGCATGGGTTTTCTCCGGGTGACTGTCTGTGAGGAGTGTGGTGCGTTCTCTCTGTGTCTACCTGGGTTTCCTCCGGGTGACTGTCTGTGAGGAGTGTGGTGTGTTCTCTCTGTGTCTGCGTGGGTTTCCTCCGGGTGACTGTCTGTGAGGAGTGTGGTGTGTTCTCCCTGTGTCTACGTGGGTTTCCTCCGGGTGACTGTCTGTGAGGAGTGTGGTGTGTTCTCCCTGTGTCTGCGTGGGTTTCCTCCGGGTGACTGTCTGTGAGGAGTGTAGTGTGTTCTCCCTGTGTCTACGTGGGTTTCCTCCGGGTGACTGTCTGTGAGGAGTGTGGTGTGTTCTCCCTGTGTCTGCGTGGGTTTTCTCCGGGTGATTGTCTGTGAAGAGTGTGGTGTGTTCTCCCTGTGTCTGCGTGGGTTTCCTCCGGGTGACTATCTGTGAGGAGTGTGGTGTGTTCTCTCTGTGTCTGTGTGGGTTTTCTCCGGGTGACTGTCTGTGAGGAGTGTGGTGTGTTCTCTCTGTGTCTGCGTGGGGTTCCTCCGGGTGACTGTCTGTGAGGAGTGTGGTGTGTTCTCCCTGTGTCTGCTTGGGTTTTCTCCGGGTGATTGTCTGTGAAGATTGTGGTGTATTCTCCCTAGGTCTGCGTGGGTTTCCTCCGGGTGACTATCTGTGAGGAGTGTGGTGTTTTCTCCCTGTGTCTGCGTGGGTTTTCTCCGGGTGATTGTCTGTGAGGAGTGTGGTGTGTTCTCTTTGTGTCTGCGTGGGGTTCCTCCGGGTGACTGTCTGTGAGGAGTGTGGTGTGTTCTCCCTGTGTCTGCTTGGCTTTTCTCCGGGTGATTGTCTGTGAAGATTGTGGTGTATTCTCCCTATGTCTGCGTGGGTTTCCTCCGGGTGACTATCTGTGAGGAGTGTGGTGTGTTCTCCCTGTGTCTGCGTGGGTTTTCTCCGGGTGATTGTCTGTGAAAAGTGTGGTGTGTTCTCCCTGTGTCTGCGTGGGTTTCCTCCGGGTGCTCCGGTTTCCTCCCACAGTCCAAAAACACACGTTGGTAGGTGGATTGGCAAGTCAAAAGTGTCCGTAGGTGTGAGTGAATGTGTGAGTGTTGCCCTGTGAAGAACTGGCGCCCCCTCCAGGGTGTATGCCCACCTAGCGCCCAATGATTCCAGATAGGCTCTGGACCCACTGCAACCCTGAACTGGTTAGCGGTTACAGATAATGAATGAATGAATGTGTAATTCTGGGAAGTTTGGGGAGTTTGCGACCCCTCTGTTGGAAATAAATGTGTGTGTGAGTGTGTGTACAACACCTACCTTATTAAAACTCACATTGTTATGTTTTTATTTCTGCTCAGAACTGGTGGAGAACCAGGCCGCTGGTCCAGAAATGCAGCCAACAGGTAAGATTGATGTGACAGAGATAAATGTTAAAGTACTGTAAATAAGTTCATGTTGGGGTGTGGGGTTCAGGTCTGAGTGGTTATGAGCCTTTGCTGTTCAAGATAGAGTTGAGTCTGAGTCTGAGGGGTTTGAATCAGAGTCAGGTCTCAGGTCTCTAGGGTTGTGGTGCACATTGAGTCTGGAGTCTCTAAAGTGTGAGTTATAGTTAAGCTTCATGTCTCTGGGGTCTTTAGTCTCTGAGATGTGAGTTATGAGCCCCTTTCACACATGCATGGCAATCCAGAAATGTTCCCAAGTTTACCTGGAGGAGATGTATGTGTGAACGCGACCACCTGCAGTATTCGTCCCAGACATTACCTGGACGTTATACTCCGCCCTAGTAAAGACTCAAGTCTGAGTCAGCGCATGTGAGAACGGCATGGGAAATGTTCCAGAGTTTCCCCAGCATGTGCTGCACAGGCACTGTGCAACACCTAGAGCGCGTGTTCCATCTCCTGCTGCGAGAGATCGCTTGACACAGAAAATCTCCCGCTGTGTTCTGCTTGTGTGAATGAGCACTCCGGGACAGCTCCGGACCCAATACTCCAGAGTTTCTACAGCGAAATTCTCTGTAGGTCATGTGTGAAAGAGGCAGTAGTTAACGTTTTAGTCAGTGGTGAGTCTCAATTCTCTGGGAAATTCAGTGCTTAATGCTTGCGCACAGTGCTTGCGCTGCGCTAGAAGTCTCTGGAGTACAATTCGAGTCTTTAGGGTGGTCTCATTACTGGGGAATACAATTAAAACCTGTTTCATGATTAGATTCTGATCAGCTTTATTTGTGTTATCACATTTCACTGTGTGCCCCAGGGTCTCCTTTCTACGGAGTTATATAAAGAAAATCAGACTGATGTAACACAGATTGTCTTTTACTCTGTAGCTCCAGAACCTGTGGGACGCCCCCCTATTGCTCCAAAACCCGCTGTGGCTCCAAAACCTGCCGGAATCAGCGGTGCCGGTTACTCAGAGGCTGACGGTCCAGTCGTGATGAAGAAGGCTGTAACTGTCCACAGCTCCAGACCACCTCCATCATCCTCTAGCCCTAAACCTCAGCAAAGTGAGTTCAGACTTGGAACTAAACTCCATCTTAAGCTACTCTTGTGTGAACATTTCTTCAAATGTACCCCTCGTGTATATTATGTTGGGGCTCAAGAATTACATAGTTGTCCACATCACCTGGGGGTTGCAGGGTAAAGTTCAGAGCCTCCATCTCTCTGTTCATCCAAGAGAAACGTTTTATTGCTCATATGTTGCTCTGTAATGACTTTCTTTAAATTCCTTAGGAGAAAAAAATGAGACAAAACAGAGACAAAAAGAAACATGAGAGGAATATAAAGTAAATAAAGGAGAAAGTAAGGTTTAGTTCGTCTGGCAAATCTGAGCACATTCTGTGACTTTACTGAGATCTCCACTAGGACACACGTGTGAGATTACTGATTACGGATTACCGTTTGAACTCACGGTTGTCTAGGAAAAATCACTTTCTGCTGAACTACTTTTCTGGAATAAATTCCTCCTCCAGCTCTTCAGGAAGCTGAGAGAGGTCCCTACATGAGCTCTGGCTTCCAGGACCGAGTGCCCCCTGCAGAGAGGGAGGAAAGAAAGCAGCCGATGTCATATAACCTTCCACCAGCTCGGCACCCAGCCCCTCCCCCAGAGGAGGACGAGGATGAGGCCAACAGCTATGACTCTGATGAAGCCAGTAAGAACAACTTTACTCTTGCGGCTTAAAGTAGCTGAGTTTCCAAGCTTTAAAGGGTGTCTACAGACGGTTGGACCTATAACGTACTATTAATATAATGATAATATGGTAAAACATGGATTAAATAAATGACAATTAGAGGCCATTTGATGCTGCCAAGTGCTGCCTGATGCTGCCTAGTTATTGAGATACAACATCAGTTTACATTGCTGCCATCTTGTTTAGCCTCCTTTCTGTACATCACCCTTTTTTTATGGGACATTTATGAGTGTGTATGTGTGTGTGTGTGTTATCTGTAGAAAACCTGAGCCATAATACTCTCAGAGATGGATGATCTCTCTCTGCTGCCAAAGTCCAGAAATCAATATCCTGCAAGCGAACGCAAAAGGGATCTTCAATAGAACATAAAGCATGCCCTCAGTGTATTCACTGATGTTTTTTTGAGGGTATGAATCATGTCCTGTTCCTCAGGGTGCAGAAGCAAAATTTACAGTGCTCACAGTTTTCTTCTTTCCCTTGTTAGATTGACTTAATAGTTTAAAAATACAACACTCCACCAGCACACACCATAAAGGCTCCATCATCAGTTCAATCCCCGGTGATACCTGAGCTGTCTGAGGCAGGGAGTCCTCGAGAGCAACATTGGCTTCACTGTTTGTGTGAATAGTATGGCCCCCTCTCCCTTAATCTCTCTGTGATGGTGCTAACTACCGTGGGCATGTGTCAGTTGGTTTGACAGGATTGGGCAGTGGGTATTTCCTCCGGCACGTTAAACTGTCCAGTTGTGCTGCATTAGTAGCTGTACGAAAAGAAGCGGTGGGCTGGCTTCACATGGCTCAGGGGAAGCATGTGTTTCAAGTCCGGTGGCACTGGTCAAAGCGAAACACATCCAAACCACAGACACTGTGTTTATCTTTGGTATGAGCTGCTTGAGTTGCTCGGTTGGCCTCTGCGTTTAGGCTCTCCTATGTGTTGCTTCCATGTGGCAGAATCACTCTACTACAGCATGGTAGTGTTCAGTTAAAATGACAGTACATGAACACACATTGGGGACATAACAGAATTAAAAAAAAAAACAGTAAAAAATGTATATAATCAATATACACAAGATTATGAACTTCAAGAATGAAGTTCAGAATCTAGATTTCGATTAGTTTCTGATTAATTGCCCAGCCCTAATATATGGTGTCAATCAATTGAAAAAATGCATATAAGAGAATGTTTATTAACCATTCGCAGTCATTATCACCTCTAGAAATCTCCACTCTTTTTTCTTTTTCCACTACCAAATTGTTTACAGTGAGGGACGAGTCTTACGAAGTGTGAGGCTAGAGAGAGGCTCGAGAGGGAACAGATATTTCCCCGGAGTTCCTGCCTGATTAGAAATAGCAGGTGGAACTCCTCCCCAAGGAATCCCCACAAACTCATTCTCCCAATCCAGAGTTGTTCCAGTTTGTCTGAACTTGAAATATTATTTTCTTAAATGCCCTACTTCCCAATTTCAATGAGATATTTTGGGAATTCATTTACACCTTCGTCCGATGAGTTAGCAGCTGGTAAATGAGATTCACTTCGGTCCCTGTTCTCTTAAAGGACCCTTTAACTTATGAGAGAACAGATGAAATCTTTAATTCAATTACACTTGTTTATTACGTACATATTCACATAATTATATACATCTCCAGTGTTTAGACTATGAACTGAATAGTACATAACAGGGGTATTTATTTAAAATGCGTTAAGGTCCAGTAACTTCATAATGCCTTGCTTTATCCTGAATACAGAAGTAGCCTAGTAGTTATATCAACATTTTTTTTTGTAGTTAATAACAACTGAATGTCAAATCACATTAGAGATCCAGTTCATTATAACTTTAACAATGTTTATAAGATTTAAAATGGAATTTAATTAATTATAAATCACAAATGCACCAAATAAATTGTTCTTTTACCATTTCAAGTCAAATTAAAAATAAAACAATGCTTTTAAAAAAGTGTGTATAGTAAAATAAAGTGCCTAATCACTTGTCTTGTAGTTACAGTTCACTTCCTCTGCTCGTGGTACAAACAGCAAACTGATTGGCTCTATTTGCTGAGGGGCAGGAATTTAATGACTGTCGAGTGTTAGGGGAACTCCCATTCGTATTTCAACTGATGTTAAGTTTCCTTATAAAGTTTCTAGTATTACCACACAACACTGTCATCCCAGAAGTGTCCCAAAAAACCTTTTTAATCAGATATGATAGCAGTTGTGACTTGAGCGAATGACACACACCAGGCAGGACTCCAGACAACGTCATCCCACCATTTACTTGTGATAATGCACAGTTCTTATTGGTTTACTAGCATCGTGCGTGATATATATATATATATATATATATATATATATATATATATATATATATATATATGATGCATTCAATTGGTCTGGACTGCTAAACCTGTACCGTAATGGCTGACATCACTAATGCTTCTGTAGCTGCCATCAGATCCTCACAGCAGTTTCCTAGCATAGCCTCTCCCCAAATAATAGTGACGCTTATTGAATGAACATGGTAACAAAAATGCAGAACAACAAGTGCTTGACGAGCATTTCCACAAACCTTTGTTAAATTCTGAGTTTGAATTTTTTTGTTTTTTTGCAGCCACTCTGGGAGCTCTGGAGTTCAGTTTGCTTTACGAACCCGAGAACAGCAGCCTTCACTGCAACATCATGAGAGCTAAGGTAAAACACCAGATACACATGTTCCTACCTATCATGTGTTACAGTCATTTTAGCATGGCAACATTCATTATAGTATAAAATAAATACTTTATTTTACTTGGCAATGGCCAAGCAACACCAAGCAACCACCTGGGAACACCATAGCAAAGGCCTTGTAGTGCCTTAACCATCCTAGCCCCAGCAACACTTTAGCAGCCAGCTAAGATAATGTCACATGTATGTGATCCTCACACTTGAGCCCAATTTGGACAGGATTAGTTTTTACCTGTGGGCATGGGGTAAATAATTATTACCCAAGTATCTCAGTGGTTTTAACCATGTCTGAATAAACCATTTCAGTTATTTTTCAGAGTGCATGCTCCCGTTTCTTTTACCAGAGGTGGACAGTAAGAAAGTAAATGTAATTCGTTACTGTACTTAAGTACTTTTTTGGGTATCTGTACTTTACTGAAGTATTTCCATTTTGGGCGACTATTTACCGTAAACCAACTACATTTCAAAGTCAAATATCTTACTTTTTACTCCACTACATTATGCAATTCTGGCGTTCCTTTTGGTTTATGTGTCTGAATATATCTCCCTGCTCCGCACAGATCTCCGGGTTGTTACCGTTGCTAAGAGACAAACAAACACAGTCTCTATTTAAATCATCAGTAACTGCTATACATTCATAAACATGGTTTAAGGATCTGTAGCTAGATGTTACAAATCACTCACTGAGGGGGAGAGTCAGTGTGAGGTTTAATAAACACGATACATGAAGTGAGGTCAAAACAAGAAGAAATATTCCAAAACCCAAAAATCAGTACAGAACATGTCCAAAAGACAAAAGTACACATCAGGCAAAAAGTCAGAAAATCTAAATCGTAGCCTGTTTAAAAAACAGATGTCGCAGAATTGCAGAAATAACTCAAACTATACTCTGCATCTATATAGACAAAACAGAGTGTTTAAAGGAACACTCTGTAATATTTTTACCTTAAAATTACAGCTTCAAAATCATTGTGATGCTTCACTGATCTATAACAGGGAGAACAGAACCTCTGTTGTTGCTACTCTTGGCTAATGACTGCAGAAATTTTACTATGAACCTTTCGGAGGAGGGTAGGAAACCACCCCTTCCCTCCCCCTCCCTTCCAATTTCAGTACAGTGCTGTAAAAGGTAATTGCACTATGGGGAAGTCCCAGGAGCAGAAAAAAAATCCACCAAATCTTACCTAGTGTTTGAGTAAAAACCTGTGTTATGCACAAGTGCCCTATGCCATTGTTAATGCTCTGCAATTACAGCAGCAAACCACTAGGACTGAATTTCAAACATCTTCTTTGTTCATATTTAGTCTTAATATTTGAGAATGAATATTTCTGGACTTTTGAACCATGTTCGTCTGACTGCAGACTAATCACAGTCGTTGTAATCTGCGTAGACATGACAAACTACATTTCAGGAGAGCTGCGCATCAGGCCACGCTGCCTACGGCATAGGTCCAACACAGAAGCATAAATTGGGCTAAATACTCAGGAGAGAGCGAGCTCTGTTGGTTTGGGCGGCAGCACAAAAGCCGGGGAACCAAGAGTGACACTAGAGTCTTTTCACCTACAATGTGTGAAGCGTGAGTCTTAGTGCAAAAGTGATAATAGGAAATTAGACCCATAATACGTCATAGAGAGAGAGATGTTTTTGGAAGTTGTAGGTAGGTTTTATGCACAATAGCAACCAACCTACATGTTATGAACCTGTGTACAACTCATTAAGTTACCATTAAACGATTTGTAATATTAGTTATAATAACTGTGTGAAGGATTAGTAAAGGTATTTATCACCTTTTCGTCTATGATCTATTATGAAGAGCTAGTAAATAAAGTCTTTTAGGGCTGAATGTATTTGGTGAGAGGGATGTTCTCAGAACAGTTTTGACTGTTGAAATACTGCAGTAGCCCTGCTCTGTATGATCCACTGTGTGATGGCAGTGCGTGGATCGAGAAGCCTCTCCTGTCTGTTTTTTTTTTTTTCACCAAGATTTCATATCCAGTGCGAATTCACAATAAACATTACATACATCCTGTGGTATAATGATGTTACCCAGCTTTCTATGTAAAACTAATCCTGTCCAAATAGGGCTTTTGTAATTCTGGTCCAAAAACACATGTTGGTAGGTGGATTGGCGACTCAAAAGTGTCCGTAGGTGTGAGTATGTGAGTGAGTGTGTGAGTGTGTGTCGCCCTGTGAAGGACTGGCGCCCCCTCCAGGGTGTGTTCCCACCTTGCGCCAGTGATTCTGGGTAGGCTCTGGACCCACCGCAAGCCTGAAATATATAAGGGTAACAGACAATAATAATATCATAATGTGCACTCTTTGACAGAGTCACTAAACTTTGCTAGACATTTCTTATGAACTGAAGTATTAGACCTGAGGCTCAAACTGTAATAGTATAATTTTTCTTCCCAGGGTTTGAAGCCAATGGATTCTAATGGACTCGCTGATCCCTATGTGAAGCTGCACCTGCTCCCCGGAGCCAGCAAGGTCAGCTACAGTTCACTTCTTACTGGAGGTGGGTGGGGCAGCACTGTGTCACAGCAGGTGGTTTTACTTTCACACAGCTGTAGGGTCTCAGGGTCCTGGGTCTGATCCTGTCCTCAGGTAATAGGTAGATAAGCTTTTTGAAACTGTCCACAGGTGTGAGTGTGTGAGTGACTGAGTGAGTGTGTGAAACTGTCCACAGGTGTAAGTGTGTGAGTGATTGGATGACTGTGTGAAACTGTCCACATGTTTGAGTGTGTGAGTGACTGGGTGAATGTGCGAGTGACTGGGTGAGGGTGTGAAACTGTCCACATGTTTGAGTGTGTGGGTGACTGGATGACTGTGTGAAACTGTCCACAGGTGTGAGTGTCTGAGTGACTGGATGACTGTGTGAAACTGTCCACATGTTTGAGTGTGTGAGTGACTGGATGACTGTGTGAAACTGTCCACATGTTTGAGTGTCTGAGTGACTGGATGACTGTGTGAAACTGTCCACATGTTTGAGTGTCTGAGTGACTGGATGACTGTGTGAAACTGTCCACATGTTTGAGTGTCTGAGTGACTGGATGACTGTGTGAAACTGTCCACATGTTTGAGTGTGTGAGTGACTGGATGACTGTGTGAAACTGTCCACATGTTTGAGCGTCTGAGTGACTGGATGACTGTGTGAAACTGTCCACATGTTTGAGTGTCTGAGTGACTGGATGACTGTGTGAAACTGTCCACATGTTTGAGTGTCTGAGTGACTGGATGACTGTGTGAAACTGTCCACATGTTTGAGTGTCTGAGTGACTGGGTGAATGTGTGAGTGACTGGGTGAGGGTGTGAAACTGTCCACATGTTTGAGTGACTGGGTGAGTGTGTGACACTGTCCACAGGTGTGAGTGTGTGGGTGACTGGAGGACTGTGTAAAACTGTCCACATGTTTGAGTGTCTGAGTGACTGGATGACTGTGTGAAACTGTCCACATGTTTGAGTGTGTGAGTGACTGGATGACTGTGTGAAACTGTCCACATGTTTGAGTGTGTGGGTGACTGGATGACTGTGTGAAACTGTCCACATGTTTGAGTGTCTGAGTGACTAGATGACTGTGTGAAACTGTCCACATGTTTGAGTGTGTGAGTGACTGAGTGAGTGTGTGAGTGACTGGGTGTGAGTCTCCCTGTGTCTGCGTGGGTTTTGGTAGGTGGAAAAGGAAGATAGATCCCCCTGTGTGAACCTTGGTTCCTCCCAAGATTTCTTCCTCAGCTTGGAGGAAGTTTTTCCTTGCCACTGTCGCCCTTGGCTTGCTCTCCAAGGGATTTTTACATTCTTTACAATTTTACATTTCATGTCAAAATTTTGTCTCTACCAATATTCTGTGAAGCTGCTTTGTGACAACATCCGTTGTAAAAAGCGCTATACAAATAAATTTGACTTGATTTGATTGGTGACTCAAAAGTGTCCCTAGGTGTGAGTGTGAGTGTGTGAGTGAATGTGTGAGTGTGTGTCGCCCTGCGAAGGACTGGAGCACCAACCAGGGTGTGTTCCTGTTTTGCACCCAGTGATTCTAGGTAGGCTCCGGACCCACCGCGACACTGAACTGGAGAAGCACTTACAGACAAAGAATGAATAGATGAATGAATGAATGAATGATCCTCACTAAATCAAATTTAAATGTTATTTTTTCTGTCATTGCCAGTGATTAATCCCATGCTGACACTGTGGCAAGACTGGGTGAGGGTGTGAAACTGTCCACATGTTTGAGTGTGTGAGTGACTGAGTGAGTGTGTGACACTGTCCACAGGTGTGAGTGTGTGGGTGACTGGAGGACTGTGTGAAACTGTCCACATGTTTGAGTGTGTGAGTGACTGGATGACTGTGTGAAACTGTCCACAGGTGTGAGTGTGTGAGCGACTGGATGACTGTGGTAAACCCAGCCCAATGATTCCAGGTAGGCTTTGGATCCACTGTGACCCTAATCAGGATGAAGCGGGTACAGAAGCTGAATGAATAAATGAATGAATGAATGAATGAATGAATGAATGAATGAACAAACGAATGAATGGTAGTGTATATGTGAAGAATTTACATGGTGTTTCATTCTTTTTATTGTGATACTGAAGTGCATTTGCCTGTCTCTGTTTTGACTGCAGTCAACAAAGTTGCGCACGAAGACCCTGCGTAACACCAGGAATCCATCCTGGAACGAGACACTGGTTTACCACGGCCTCACAGAGGATGACATGCAGCGCAAGACCCTCAGGTTTGAGACGGGATCGATGCACTGTCACCACACACTGTGCCAAGTGTCTGTCAGAGGGATTTATTTCCATCAGTGTATTGTCTGGAGTGATGGCTCTCAATAGAATAACTTTGGGATGTGTTGGATTGGTGTCAGTTTGTTAATTTGTTAGGCTCCGGACCCAGCGCAACCGCAGGAAAGTGGTCACAGACAATGAATGAATGAATGTATGGATCCCCACAAAATTTGCATACATATATGCACCCTAAATAAGCTAGCTGTGGGATACTTGTGCGCCCCTACCTCCTCAGTACCATGTAAAAAGGTTTTGAAATGCAGAAGCTGGCGTAATATGATGATCTTTGACTGTTGTCTGTTCTCTTCAAGTCACAATTTGTAAAATTTAAGGTATTTCACAATGACAATAAAGATAAAATATAAAATACGAGCAGATATAGCCCTTTAGTGTGACATAGCATGAATTAGCATGAGTCAGCAACACCAGGAGCTAACCATTAACTTAGCAAACATTTTAGCTAAAGATTCTAATTGAAAAAAAACATAATACATATAAATGGATATAAACACTTACAAGCAATAATGTCCAAGGCATAAACAGTGTTGGAAAAGGGTAAGTCAATAGAGAGCAGACCTCTATGGAAATAACACTAAAACTTTTCTGGCAAAACAAATAGCTGACCTGATATAATCACATGACTAGAAACAAATAGCATTAAAGCTATAACAAATGGAAGAGCAAAAAAAAAAAGGTAAAAAGTGACCACATGAGGGACATTTTGAATAACAACTCACTACATCAGAACTGAACAGAACAGGACAATTAACAAAAACCACTCCGGGTGATTTTCTATGAGGAGTGTGGTGTGTTTTCCTTGTGTCTGCGTGGGTTTCCTCTGGGTGACTGTCTGTGAGAAGTGTGCTGTGTTCTCCCTGTGTCTGCGTGGGTTTTGGTTGGTGGAAAAGGAAGATAGATCCCCCTGTGTGAACCTTGGTTCCTCCCAAGATTTCTTCCTCAGCTTGGAGGGAGTTTTTCCTTGCCACTGTCGCCCTTGGCTTGCTCTCCAAGGGATTTTTACATTCTTTACAATTTTACATTTCATGTCAAAATTTTGTCTCTACCAATATTCTGTGAAGCTGCTTTGTGACAACATCCGTTGTAAAAAGCGCTATACAAATAAATTTGACTTGATTTGATTGGTTACTCAAAAGTGTCCCTAGGTGTGAGTGTGAGTGTGTGAGTGAATGTGTGAGTGTGTGTCGCCCTGCGAAGGACTGGAGCACCAACCAGGGTGTGTTCCTGTTTTGCACCCAGTGATTCTAGGTAGGCTCCGGACCCACCGCGACACTGAACTGGAGAAGCACTTACAGACAAAGAATGAATAGATGAATGAATGAATGAATGAATGAATGATCCTCACTAAATCAAATTTAAATGTTATTTTTTCTGTCATTGCCAGTGATTAATCCCATGCTGACACTGCGGCAAGAGGCCATCACAAATGTCTGAAATGACAGAAATGACAATAAAGGTTTTGACCAGCAGGGGGTTTGTGTGCACATGTAATCCTTGAGAAATGAACCTGTTTTTGAACCAATGGGATGGAAGCTTCAAGGCTTCATGAGGCTTCATCTGTACGTCACTAATGAACTCTCTGGATTATTAAACCCAGAACACTAGAGAGCAAGAAGGATGCTGTGAATTATATCACAACTCTGTGATCTTTCAGTTCACTCTCACAATTTCAGAGTTTTCTGGAGTAACACCATTGAATATTTTTCGTCATATAATATAGTTTTCGTTTTCTTTAAGGTAATGAAGAGTGCAGGACCCGGATTGAGAACCACTGTGTTACTGGCAGCTGGAAAAGATCTGGGGGTGTCACATGTTGATGTTTTCTCTGTTGTGTTCATCTGCAGAATCTCTGTTTGTGACGAGGACAAGTTTGGACACAATGAGTTTATCGGGGAAACCAGAATCGCTCTGAAAAAACTTAAAAACAACCAGAAAAAGAATTTCAATGTATGCCTTGAGAGAGTGGTGCCGGTGAGTCTCTCTTTCTTCTCTCTCTTTGTCTCTCATTCTCTCTATCTCTCACTCTCTACCTCTCTGTCCCTCCCTCTCACTTTCTTTTCCTCTCTACATCTTCCACCCCTCTCATTCCCCCTCTTGCCTTTCCTCTACCCTTTCTTCTCCATCTTGCTGTCTCTCTCTCTCTCTCTCTCTCTCTCTCTCTCTCTCTCTCTCTCTTTGCCAATCACGGTCTCACTTTCTCTCTTGCAATCACCCCGTTCTTTCAATTTTGCCTCCTGCTCTCTTTCTGTCTTCATCACTTTTTCCAACTACCTTTCTCCCTTGACCTTTGTTCTCTCTCTCTCTCTCTCTCTCTCTCTCTCTCTCTCTCGCTCTCTCTCTCTCTCGGATGATTGTGTATAATAACTGTATGTGTATAATGGGTTTTCTTTGCTGTAGACAAAGAGAACAGCCACAGCTGGAGGAGCGAGAGGAATTTCTCTTTATGAAGATGAGGTATGGGTTTATAACAGTTCAGTTATTAATTATATTATTATTAATTATTATTCATTATTATAAATTTTACTGATTCCAGTTTGTAAATGATTTAAATTGAAATCAGAATTATGAAACTGTCCACAGGTGTGAGTGGGAGTGTGTGTGAGAGTGACTGGGTGAGTGTGTGACACTGTCCACAGGTGTGTGTGTGCGTGTGTGTGTGTCTGTGAGAGTGACTGGGTGAGTGTGTGAAACTGTCCACAGATGTGAGTGTGTGAGTGACTGGGTGAGTGTGTGAAACTGTCCACAGGTGTGAGTGTGAGAGTGACTGGGTGAGTGTGTGAAACTGTCCACAGATGTGAGTGTGTGAGTGACTGGGTGAGTGTGTGAAACTGTCCACAGGTGTGAGTGTGAGAGTGACTGGGTGAGTGTGTGAAACTGTCCACAGATGTGAGTGTGTGAGTGACTGGGTGAGTGTGTGAAACTGTCCACAGGTGTGAGTGTGTGAGTGACTGGGTGAGTGTGTGAAACTGTCCACAGATGTGAGTGTGTGAGTGACTGGGTGAGTGTGTAAAACTGTCCACAGGTGTGAGTGTGTGAGTGGCCCGGCCCTAACTAATATTATTATATTAGTTATGATTCTATTGTCATTTAAAATGTATTCAGTTGGATGACCGCCTTCAGACTGATGTATCATATAAGTATGAAGAAGAAAGTAGCCCTTTGTTTGTGTGTGTGTGTGTACAGTCTTGTAAAGATGGAGCCGAGGTGGAAGAGAGAGGTCGAATCCTGATCTCTTTAATGTATAACAGTCAGCTGAGTCGTCTGATCGTGGGGGTGATACGCTGCGTCCACCTCGCCGCCATGGATGCTAACGGCTACTCCGACCCCTTCGTCAAACTGTGAGTTAATCTGAACAGCTTCGGCAGTGTATCAGTTTGGTTTTTATGTGTGTGTGTGTGTGTGTGTGTGTGAAATATAAGGTTGATTTAGCCACAGTTTTTCTAGGGTGTATTCCATAATGCATACTATTTTACATTGCTGGGCAGCCGTAGCCTAATGGTTAGAGAAGACGGCGACTGAAAGGTCGTTGGTTCAATCCCCATGATCAGCAAGAAAGTTGGGGATGGTGGGAGTGAAGGTCAACTACTCCCTGGTGTGTACTGCTCCTCTTTAAATGGGAGTTAATGGAGCAGGAATGTTTCTATGGTCAAATTGGTCCATTCTTCCTAAAATTCTAGCACAATTTTAATGTCAAAAATACAAAATCAAACAAAAACAAAGTACACAAAGTCCTCAATCGCTGGAGCCATGGAACAGTGACCCTACACTCTCTGGAGAGATGGAGCACCATCCATTACCTGTGGGATGTGTTGCCGTGGTGTTTCTGATCCAGAACTAATCACCCAACGTCAGTACCTGACCTCACTAATGCCCTTGTGACTGCCATGAAATCCTCACTGCGATGTTCCAGCATCTAATGCCAGTCTTTCCCAGAAGAGCTCTAAGAAGGAGCAAAGCAAAACCAAAAGCACATCTACAGGAAGATTTGGAAAGGTAAACAGGAGAGCAAACCAGATGCTGTGTCTGAAATGGCTCCCCATTCACTATTCCCTACATCACTCACTATATAGTGCATTATTATAGGGAACAGAGTTCAGGAGGGTAGTGAATGATTTCAGACACAGCCTCATGTGGGTTTTTAACAAACAATGGGTATCCATTAGTGTACATGGGTCATACACAACTTATTGCAGGGCATTGTGGGATTGTCTGATTGCACTGAGAATGGTTTTCGTTGTTGTCTATGTTTTCGGACATTACTACAAAACGAAACAGCAAGAGACAAGGGCTAAAACAGGGCTGGAAGTAACACTGAGAGCATAGGACTTTGATGGATTGTGGGGTCATGGACTTTACCTTCCCTCTCCTTCCTTCTTTGGTCCTAATCAGTCCTGGCTCTGTTCAATCAGCTGGACCTTGTTTAGGGGCTAAATAAGTGCTTTTACATGCACAGTGTTGGATGATGTTCCACTAACTGGAATAAGTATTAAGTGAGATGTAAATGGTGGGATGTTTCTGAAGCTACCAACAATGTTACTGATTTTTTTACCATATTTCCTGTGCATGGTTACAGAGTCCTGAAGCCAGATATGGGGAAGAAAGCTAAGAACAAAACCCAGATTAAGAAGAAGACCCTGAACCCTGAGTTTAATGAAGTAAGAGCTGACAGAGAGGCTCATCATAGCCAAAGCAAAACCACCCTCCAGATCTGCATTTACTCTTCTTTTATTATTATAATGCCTCTCTCTCTCTCTCTCTCTCTGTCTCTCTCTCTCTCTCTCTGTCTCTCTCTCTGTCTCTCTCTGTCTCTCTCTCTGTCTCTCTCTCTGTCTCTCTCTCTCTCTCTCTCTTTCTCTGTCTCTCTCTCTCTCTCTCTCTCTCTCTCTCTCTCTCTCTCTCTCTGTCTCACCAAAATCATGCTTTTAATAGATCTTTGTTTTTTTTCTGTAATTATTTTTGTCTGTGTTTTTTTTTTTTTTTTTGCAGGAGTTCAGTTATGAAATCAAACATGCAGAACTGGCAAAGAAGACCCTGGACATTTCAGTGTGGGATTATGATATTGGAAAATGCAATGATTATATAGGTACGGCATAAATATGTGTAATGAGTAGTGCTGGACTCCATATCACGATTAATTGTACATTTTGCCACAATTACAATTAATGAATGATTATGTTGTTGTTGTATTTGTGACCCTCACAGTTCAGTGACGAGGCCTGTGCTGTAAATATGCTCCAGTGTTAAAGCTGGGGTATTTTTTCTAATGTTGCCGGGAGCTTGTTCCTCTCTTGTTTCTCAAGTCGCTTGGTCGGCCTTGGCGTTTAGGTTGCTTTCATGTGGCAGAATCACATGGCTACAGCTTGGTATTAGTGCATTCAATTGTGCACCCTATTGTGGAAATAACTTAAAGCCTGAACTCAAAAGGGGATGCTTTGGAGCAGCTGCCCATGACCCTTAGCATTAGGCTGTAAAGCAGTGGAATTCTCTGAATTGACATTGCTCCATGCAGTGTTCAACTTCCCACTTAATATTTGAACATCTCTAGCCAATGTTGCCCTGATCAATGCTCAAAAGTTTGTAGCTGTGGTTTCCTGCCTGCCTCCAAAAGTTACATAGTACCGTTTCTGCAGTGCTGAGCCTAGGGTAGCAACAACAGTAATCCATGTAATATTGGATTGTGTTTTTTGGTTCTTAGAACTTTAGAACATATTTTGATGCCATAGAGATTCACCACTTTGTGAACACTGCATGAGCAAATCGTCCAACAGTTTAAGAACAACGTTCCTCAACGTACAATTGCAAGGAATTTAGGGATTTCATCATCTACAGTCCATAATATCATCAAAAGGTTAAGAGAATCTGCAGAAATCACTGCAAAGCCGAAAACCAACATTGAACGCACGTGACTTTTGATCCCTCAGGCGGCACTGCATTAAAAACCGACATCATTCTGTAACGGATATTACCACATGGGCTCTGGATTGTTACCTGCTTATTTCAGCAAGACAATGCCAAGCCACATTCTGCATGTGTTACATCATCATGCCTTCGTAGTAAAAGAGTGCGGGTACTAGACTGACCTGCCTGCAGTCCACACCTGGCTCCCATTGAAAATGTGTGGCACATTTTGAAGCGCAAAATACGACAACGGAGACCCCGGACTGTTGAGCAACTGAAGAATTTCACCTAAAGAGCTTCAACAATTAGTGTCCTCAGTTCCCAAACACTTATTGAGTGTTGTTAAAAGAAAAGGTGATGTAACACAGTGGTAAACATGCCCCTGTCCCAACTCTTTTGGAATGTGTTGCAGGCCTCAAATTTAAAATGAGTGAATATTTGCCAACGTGCTAACGTCATTGGAATTGGGGTTTTATAAAACATATTCTGGTTTGTTTAACACATTTGTTTACTACATAATTTCATGTGCTCCTTTAAAGTTTTAATGTCTTCCACATTCATTTACAACGTAAAAAATAATACAAAATAAAGAAAAACCATTGAATGAGAAGATGTGTCCAAACTTTTGACTGATGCTGTACATTCACAACATGTGGAAAATGGTCCAAAACAAAGGAAACCCTCCCTAAGTGGGAGTGTCCAAACATTTGACTGGTACTCTACATACTCACTCAGGTTTAGCAACTGCTCCCCAAGTGGCGCTATTCGTTTTACTTAATCAAAGACAGTATTCATCATTGTTAAAGGTAAAGTACTAACTGAAATTGAATGGGTGGCAGATGGCTAATGCTAATGTGTTTGTCCACATTTTTAGGGGGATGCCAGCTGGGCATCAGTGCCAAAGGGGAGCGTCTGAAGCACTGGTACGAGTGTCTGAAGAACAAAGACAAGAAGATCGAGCGCTGGCACACGCTTCTGAACGAGAACCACGTGTCCAGCGATTAAGGCTCGTGTGGCGAGTCTTTCTGCATGCCTTAGATGACGACCCTGATCCTAGTTCTCGGCCTTTTGTCATTTTTGTAACCCCACCTCCATCCGTCCATCACTCCCTCCCTCCACTAAACTCAAGTTTACATATTCTCTCATGTCTTTCATGGGCACTGCCAAGCGATGGCTTTTTTCCATCTAAAACAGCTGAACGAACATGTTGGGTTTAAAACACACAGAGTATTCAAAGAATAAACCCAAATTGTTCCCAACTCCCTATGTAGTGAACATGGTTCTATGCCCAAATAGTGCACTATATGTCAAACGAATCATTGTGTGCTTAGTCAGCATTCGTCAGGCACCATATTGAAGGCTATAATCTGATCTCTGATTGGCTATCGTTAACATTAAAGAAGCAATAAGTCACCACCAACAAGTAGCAATATTTACGTCGTAAAGTACAACTCCCATGAGTGTGTCACTGCCACACAGTTCCAGGGTCTCGGGATCCTGTGTGGGATCCTCTCCTTGGGTCACTGTCTGGAGTGTGGTGTGTTTTCCCTGTGTCTGTGTGGGTGTCCTCCGGGTACTCCGGTTTCCTCAATTAGTTCATGCATCAACATGTTGGTAGGTGGACTGGCTGGGTGGAACAGGTGTAAGTGTGTGAAATTGTCCACAGGTATGGGTGTGTGTGTGAAGCTGTCCTCGGGGGTGAGTGACCTGACATCAGAATCATAACGAACTGACTGAACTAGTTCATGCTTCATAGTGTGGTTTTCCCCATGTTGAGGCTGCTACTATAGCAGAACCTCTGATACATCCTGGCCACTGGGTGTCAGTATAGCAGATATTTCACAAAGTGAAGAAGAGTCACTGTGGGGAATGACTGATTGCTCCTTTAACATTTAGTGCACTGTTTGAGTGGAAGCCTTAATTCGTGACTTGTCTTGTTTACTACACCGTACATGGAGAAGTGAGGCTTCTGAGATTCACACAGTTAACTGATTTCTGTTGTCACTGTGACAGCAAAAGCTTGTATTTCCAAAGATATTTAAAGGAATAGAAAATAATATTCTATTTTTAATGAACATTTAGAACAAGTATTTTCAAAGGACAATTTTCTGTTATTAATTGTATTATTAACAGATAAAGGTGTCAATATATTAAAAATAACATGGTAAGGTTAAGAGACAACAGTGCCATTGATTCCAATAAATATTGCAGTGTATTGTCCAAAGCTGCAGAAGGCAGGCAGCACTCTTCTTGGGTTAAAATAAAGGATGGTGAGTATTTGGAGAAGATATTTTTGTAGTTCTGTCAGGTTTGGGGCGGACTGACTGAGGCGGACGCATTTGCTGTAACACAGCTTTTATTTAAACAATAAATAACAAAACAGAGACAGACTAGTTTAACAGACAGAATACTTAAAAAAAGACTGAGACAGAGAGACAATACACGGAGAGAACTAAAACAAACCTAGACAAAGAGAACTAAACAGAGACCTAGACAGAAAGAGCTAAAGATGCTAAACTGAAACAGAGGCAAACAGAGCACGGAAAAGGAAACAGACGAAAGAGACACAAACTGACTTGAAAGGGGGAACAGACAAGACAAACAGACCATTGAAAGTGGAGAGAGGACCAACCAAGACAAAACGAGGAACGGGATCAAACAACAGAGAATGGAGAGAGCAAAACAACAACGGTGGAAATGACGGATACAAACAGGAAGTGACACATGGGAGCTTAAATACATAACACAGACAAGGGACACCTGGAACAGATAACGAGGGGGCAGGATTACAAATGACACTGACGAGGAGGAGGAGGAACAAAGGCGGGACTAGGGTGGAGACAGGAACAGAAACAGACATGACAGGACAAGGGCGTGACATTCTCACAAATAATTAAATGGCAGAGATTTGTTTTTATTACTGAGAAATAAACCACTAAATCAAATCTGGAGATACAAGGCTTTGTTCCAACAGTGTCAATATGATCACAGTTGCTGTAGCATAGGAAGTTTTTTCCCTCGATTCCTTTCTATAGCTTTGATGGTGGATGTTGCTGAAGGCCCATCTTTGCATTATT
Source organism: Hoplias malabaricus (assembly GCF_029633855.1). Lineage (NCBI taxonomy): Eukaryota > Metazoa > Chordata > Actinopteri > Characiformes > Erythrinidae > Hoplias > Hoplias malabaricus. The sequence goes on from NC_089819.1 coordinate 24,692,561, forward strand.
GCACTCTTTTTTTCATGAAGTCACTGCTGAATGAAAACTGTTTACACTTGGACACTCCGCGTCGAATTTGTACGTCTCTGTTTACCGTTGTGGCAACACACCTGAGGCTTGATGCTGGCTTTCGCCTTTACATTCATTACTTAAAGGTGTGGTGTGTACAGTTTAGTGGGACCTAGTGGTGAAGTTGTAGATTGCAAACAAATGAATACCCCTCCCTCACCCTTCGCTTTACAAGCTGCCACTTCACTGTTAAAACTGAGAGGAAATCTCCAGACCTAGTGTTATGTTTGTTGTTTTTATGAATCCATTTCGGGTTAATGGACCTCCCCCACCCTCAATCTTACACACTGCACCTTTAAACGTGCAAGGCAGGTATGATGTATGCGTTGCCTGGCAGAGTCTCTTCCTTAAAATCCAGGTTCTGCAACGTTGTCATACACACAGTTCACACCTGTTCACTTGAGCCCTCAACTTATACACACCACAAAAGCCTGTAATCATGCTGTTTACAGACACACACACTCACACACACACAAACACACAAGTAATATATAGAGCACATGTGTCTGTTTCTTGTTAGTGATAGAATAGTAAAGAATTAAACTTGTGTCAGAAGCACTGATCACACACACAAATCAGTTTCTTTAGGCACCTATACGAGTCATTGGCAAGACTCCTAACACTACGTCAGCCTATTACCGTAATGTGCTTAAAATATAAGTGTGGTTCTGATTAAAGCACCTGCTGGATGCTGTGAATGAATGTGAAGGTTAAAGCTGACTGAATTTTCAGTTAAAATCCAAAGTCTTGGCTGGAGTCTCAGAAAGATGTGTCCTCAGTGGGACAGTTCTCCAAAGAGAGACTTTAATTTCTACCAAGTTTGGTTAAAGTGAGATGAACTGGCCTCGCTCTCTTAAGTAGGAGGACCCACCATCTCCTTGTCCACCCAGCACAGTCCTAGCTAGTGTGGGCACCCATCAGCCGGAATAGCTCCTCTCCTGTCCTGTGGTGTGCTATTAGAAGCAGTTTGAAAAGAAGCAGTTGGTTGGCATTGTGTGTCTCAGAAGAACACGGCGTACACCCACTTCCCTCCCAGGGCTGGTGGCACTATGTGTCTGGGGGAGACTCACTGAAGGGTGGGATTGATGATGACTAATAATTGAGGAGACAGTTTAGCAAAAGCTTGATGGTAAAATAAATAAGAAACAAAGTAAACGGACAGTGACAGAGAAGACAAATCCAGAGTTCTCTCTGGAAAAATAACTAATCACACGTTTTGATGTCAGTTTGCAACGTTGACCCTTAAAAATTCCACTCAGTGTTTCTGACACAAATCTAATTCTGTAGATTAGAAAACAGGTCCCACCGGGAAAGCCCTGGGTTTACGCCGCCGGGACGGGTACTGCTGGTTAAATGGACGTGACTGAACATTGTTTACTGCAGCCACATGGTGTGGATCTTCAGGGTGTAACTGTTTACTGTCTGTGGATGTCCTGTACATATCTAAAAGAGTTTCTAAGATTCTGAGAATGTGTTTCTTCAGCTCTTCACAAAGCTTTGCTGCTAGAATTGAGTTCGGCATTTTCTATCATCGCCACTTTTCTACTCAGTGCACACTTTCACACTGTGTGTCTTTGTGCTCTTTCTCATCTCTGTATTGTGCACAACTCTACATTTGATTTATGAATTTATTTTTGGAAAAGAATGGTTTATAATTAATTATTGGTTGAGAATGGAGTTGTGATATTTTAAGAATTATGTCAATATTATTACGAGAGAAATGTGGTAAAAGTAAGCAGTAAATTTATGAGAATACGTTCTGAATATTCCCCTCGTAATTTTACAGTATTTTCCAAAAATTACAGCTTTTTCTTGTAACATTGACTTTATTATCGAAATATTATGAGTATTTTTCTCTTGCTCAGTCTATAGTCTGACATTATTCTCCAAAATCTATTACAACTATATTCTCAAAAAGGTACGGAATACTATATATTTATTTTTTAAAACAGCAGTGTCCTCACATTTGCATGTAAAGCGTGATGGGCCCCTCCTAGGTTTCAGTGTCTTGACTGTTGTCCACTAGGGGGAGATTTTTCATTTCCACAGCGCCTCTTGCACAGTAGCTCCTCTTTCGGAGTAACGACCTCCTCCTCCTCTATGTCTCTAGACCCGTCCGTCCGACGCTTGGCCTTTACCCTGTAGTTACAGCCCAGACACCTGTGAATACTAAAGGAAAGCACACAGTACACAATGGAATGACCTCGGAATTTGTACTTACTCTTTGCAAGTTTTCACGACAAAAAAAAACAAAAAAAAACGAGAAAAACAAAAACAAAAACTATGCATGTGTTTCCATCATTTTTCCTGAATCCTCTGTTTCCAATCGGCCTTTAATGTAAAGTCTCTGAAGTTGTCTGTGAAATAGATGGGTTAAAATTAAGGAGAAGTTACAGCTGGACTCATTGCTTTGTATCAAACACTGTCACTTTCTCAACGATAATGTCTTGTTCGTTTTTTTTTTAACAGAATTCAGATGCTTGCTGCCCTTAAATATCTGTTAAAATTTCACATTTGACGGTAGAAATAGAAATCCTCCAGAATGACTTCTGGTTCCATTGACATCCATTGTAAACTAAAAATCACTCCTTTGGAGAGGTGAGGGTTTGATGCGACAGAGACGATGCACTTGACCATCATTTAAAACTACGGTCATCAGCCGAATCCAATCACAGCATGAGTCTTTCCATAGGACACCTTTTTTTGAGAGCTAAATATGAGAATGCAAATCCCCAAAAAGCAGACAAACAAGCAAACGAATAAACAAATCTAAAGTAACGCCTAGCACTGGACTGCACTCGCACAGTTGTAGTAGTTCTTCTGTTTATAGCAGGGTCTGGAGTTTACAGTGAATTCTCAAATGCATTACAGACACTGTTTATGTACTGACTGATTGATTGACTGTCAGATTGATTTATTTATTGATTGTCAGAAAAGAGTGACGGGTTGTTGCTCCATCCTGCTGAGTATTCTCCGTGTTAGTGCACCTCTCTCGGAATGAACTTGTAAATGATCAGATATGGATGTGTAAATATCTCGTGCATGTGTTTTGGGGAGAGTAAAGAATCTCGTACACTGAGCGTGTCAAACATTTGGGACACCTTCCTTTGTTTGTGTTGAACTGAACTCGGTCATGAATCTACAAGACTTAGTTATCAATGGTTTGGCCTTTAACACTTTACCTGAGGGGTCACAAATAGTTATTAATTAATCACTAACATCATCGATTGTTCATTAATTTGACGGCACACTTACATAACAGGTATTAAGTAATTGCGTACTTAGGTATTTAAATACATAGTATTTAATGCTAATAATAGTATACATTAGTTGCTGATTGATTTTCAAACGTATATCTAAGTTTATTATTAGTTTATATTAGATCATTATTCGTTCAGTCATTGTCTGTAAGCTCTTATCCCATTTAGAGTTGCGGTGCGGTGAGTCCGGAGCCTACCCGAAATTATTGGGAGCAAGGCAGGGACTCACCCTGGAGGGGGCGCCAGGTATTAGATCCTCCTGGGGCACCCCCTAGTGTAATTAAAATGTACAGCAGTGTACTGAAATGAATGGGGAGGGAGAAAGACTGCTTTGCTTTAACTCAACGATATTCTTACACTGCTAATGAACTGAGAAGCTTATTCTGCTGTCTCTGTCTGTCTTTGGGCCTTATTTAATCAGCCATAATTAGCTTAATTATTAGCAATAACTAAGGTTAATAAGTAAGTAATATGTAAATAAAAATAATCATGGAGATGATAAATTACCTATTATTTATAACTCACTAAGAGAGAGAAATCAGCTGCTTGTTTCCACTCTTGGAATCATTCCTGGGTGCTCCTTCATGGGGCAGCAGTGGCCTTGTGGTTAGTGAACTGCGCCTGTAACCAAAAGGTGGTTGGCTCGATCCCCAGAGTCGGCATGTCATTACTGAAGTGCCCTTGAGCAAGGCACCTAACCCCCAACTGCTCCCTGGGTGCCTAGTGTTCACTAGTGTGTGTAAAATGTGTGTTTCACTGCACGGATTGGGTTAAATGCGGACAACAAGGTCCTCTGTGTGCGAGCACAGTAGCCAATAAAGTGGTTCTAATACATGGGCTTTTGACGATCTCCATTTTAATGAAAGAATAAAATGTCTGCCCTAAAAGCATAGCACTCTCCACAAACTGATTACAGGCCTTCAGACACTAAAGCAGCTGTTTTGTACCAGTTAGTACTGGTCACCCAGCGAGACATGCTAGTTTTAATGCTAACCAGTGAACTAGCATCCAACACGTAACACACCCTGGCCTAGTTTTTCACTGTTGTGCATAATTTGAACTCTTTTCACAACAATTTGTCATTCTCCAGGAAAGTTACTGTTTTGGCATTGACCTAATATCATTGAATCTCATATGAAAACACCCATCCGATGATTGCCCCACAGGGGACGCTATTTGTCGTATACTCTTGCTTGTAAACTGGCCCATAAGGGGCGATATTTCTCACATACACAGAATTAGGAACTTCTCCACAAGGGGCGCTATTCGTCACATACACAGAATTAAGAACTTCTCCACAAGGGACGCTATTTCTCACATACTCAAGGCTGGTTTACACTTCAGCTAAGCAAAGTTTTTAACATTGTGATGTGGGCTTCACATGCAGAATTGAGCTTCGGAATCTTTAACATACTTTAGCGTAATGTGAGCGCGTGCTAGTGGTAACTATATGGATGATTAAAGTCAATGGACGATTTGAAGCAGGACAACACTAGTTGTATTATACCATATCTCTTCCGTTTGTACAGGTTGATTATTATTTGAGTCTTGTGTTCATGACTGTGGGATCTGGGAATACATACGATAAGTAGCTGTGGTTCTGGAGGTGTACACCATGTTTGTATTTGTAACCTTTTGCATGCTGTGCTTACCCGTATGTTTATGTGGATCTACACAGAAGTGTAAACCAGCCTTCTCTCCCAATTTGGAACTGCGCCACAAGGGGTGCTATTCTGTGTGTCTTTGTTTAAATACTTATGTCTCACTTCCTGACTTCCATATTCATGTGTCAATTGTCTTTTCCACATTTTCAGTCTGAACTGAGCAGAGTACAATAGGTTTAAAGGTATTACACGTCATAAATTGCACACTTCTGGGGGGAAAAAAGCAGGTTTCCTGAATGTTTTGCACGCTCAGCTTATTCCAACCTAATTTTGCATGTATTTTACTGGGGTCAGTTCACAGAGGACAATAAATGCTAATGAAAAGAACCGCTTGAAGACTCGTTCTTTCATTTCATTTCATTTTCCAACAGAACATTTCTCATGCACTTTTTTCTAAGCTGAGTTTCACAGGAAATCTATCGGATGAAAGCACCTATGAAGTGATGGAGCTACATCCGGGACAGCGAGCACATATCGGTCCACTGGCATAAAAAAGCTGACTGTAGCCCACTGCTGGTCCACCTTCGGAGCACTCAGATTACTGTCCTGTACAGGATATAACTCATTTATAATCTCCTCACACAGATTTAACATTCACAGAGACTTTTATTCTGGAAAACACACTAATACAAATATTACCAACAACTCTGAGAGATATAATAATGGGTATGAGCCTGATATAAAATGATTAAATGATAAAAATGTTGACACTGTGCTGATTAAAATGATTTACTAATCTTATTTTTAAAGAATAACAAAAAGCCCCCAATGAAGGGAAAAAAATGTAAATTGGACCGTGAATGGAAAAGTGCTAAAATGTGGCATTTTGTCTAAAATTCTGTTTAATCAGCAGCGGTCCGCTCAGAAAACGCTGTGTAAAACACTAGTGGACCTCCAACTTTGCCCTCAGTGGGACAACAGTGGTCCGCCATCTTCTTGCTCTCAGGGCTACTCATTAATATTAAAAAATAAACATCTTGGATGTTGGCACAAGTCCATACTGAACACAAGGCACTGTTCTGATACAGAATCATAAATGTTATAATTCTATAAAAGCTTGAGATATAGCAAAATAAAAAAAAATAATAATAATAATAAAAAAAACGTGCATTAGGTTAAAATTAAACAGGCCGCCAGAGGGCGCGCTCTCATCAGTGTTGAATGTGGATTTTGTGGGAAATGATGATGCAGGGTTCAAATCTAGCTTCAGAAGCGTGTAGGGTGCCCTACATCCGTAAATAGCCAAAATATTATGGACATCTGCTCATTTAAAATGAAGAGTATTAGACCAGGTTAGTGTGTAGAACTTTTCACAGGTGTGAGTGTGTGTGACTGGGTGAGTGTGTAGAACTTTTCACAGGTGTGAGTGTGTGTGTGTGACCGGGTGAGTGTGTAGAACTTTTCACAGGTGTGTGTGTGTGTGTGTGTGTGACTGGGTGAGTGTGTAGAACTTTTCACAGGTGTGAGTGTGTGTGTGTGTGTGTGACTGGGTGAGTGTGCAGAACTTTTCACAGGTGTGTGTGTGTGTGTGTGTGTGTGTGTGTGACTGGGTGAGTGTGTAGAACTTTTCACAGGTGTGAGTGTGTGTGTGAGACCGGGTGAGTGTGTAGAACTTTTCACAGGTGTGAGTGTGTGTGTGTGTGTGTGTGTGTGACTGGGTGAGTGTGTAGAACTTTTCACAGGTGTGAGTGTGTGTGTGTGTGTGTGTGTGTGTGTGTGTGTGTGTGTGTGTGTGTGTGACCGGGTGAGTGTGTAGAACTTTTCACAGGTGTGAGTGTGTGTGTGTGTGTGTGACTGGGTGAGTGTGTAGAACTTTTCACAGGTGTGAGTGTGTGTGTGTGTGTGTGACTGGGTGAGTGTGTAGAACTTTTCACAGGTGTGAGTGTGTGTGTGTGTGTGTGTGACCGGGTGAGTGTGTAGAACTTTTCACAGGTGTGAGTGTGTGTGTGTGTGTGTGTGACCGGGTGAGTGTGTAGAACTTTTCACAGGTGTGAGTGTGTGTGTGTGACTGGGTGAGTGTGTAGAACTTTTCACAGGTGTGAGTGTGTGTGTGCCTGGGAGAGTGTGTAGAACTTTTCACAGGTGTGAGTGTGTGTGTGCCTGGGAGAGTGTGTAGAACTTTCACAGGTGTGAGTGTGTGTGTGACTGGGAGAGTGTGTGAAACTGTCCACAGCTGTGAGTGAATATGTGTGTGTGGTAGAGGTGGGCGATACCGGGACTTTTTCTTTCTTTCTTTCTTTCTTTCTTTCTTTTTTCAAATAGAATGTTTCTTAGGAAAAACAATAAAAAATAAGGAATTTCTTCCCTTCAGTGCACTTCTGGCTTTAAACAAAATAAAAACAATAAGTGAAAATTAAATAAAGAAAGTATAAATAAAGAAAGAATGGATTCCCCCTGTTGAGAACAAAGGATTAGAGGTTTTTATTTTAGAACAGTGTCATGTTCACATTTTTGGGTTTCAGTGCACATCACCTGACGCTCAGTAGCTGCCCTGCCTTTGAAAAAAGTGCTACTCTTACACACAGAGATTAGACTTTGATGAATCCGCGTGTGCAGCAGTCAGTGAGAGCAGGCACGCGAGAGAGAGAGAATAAAAACTTGAGTATCCATCTTTTTACACGAGTATTGCTCAATATCAAAACCAGCGTTGGTATCGATATTATCGATATTTGGATTGATCCGCCCACCTCTAGTGTGTGGCCCACCATGACCCTGAAGCAGTTACAGAGATGGATTGAAGAATAATTAACTGAATGAATTATGTGTATTAATGCTTAAGTGGGCGGCATGGTGGTGCAGCAGGTTAGTGTCACAGTCACAGCTCCAGGGACCTGGAGGTTGTGGGTTCGAGTCTCACTCCGGGTGACTGTCTGTGAGGAGTGTGGTGTGTTCTCTCTCTGTGTCCACGTGGGTTTCTTCCGGGTGACTGTCTGTGAGGAGTGTGGTGTGTTCTTCCTGTGTCTGCGTGGGTTTCCTCCGGGTGACGGTCTGTGAGGAGTGTGGTGTGTTCTCCCTGTGTCGGCGTGGGTTTCCTCCGGGTGACTGTCTGTGAGGAGTGTGGTGTGTTCTCCCTGTGTCTGTCTGGGTTTCCTCCGGGTGACTGTCTATGAGAAGTGTGGTGTGTTCTCCCTGTGTCTGTGTGGGTTTCCTCCGGGTGACTGTCTGTGAGGAGTGTGGTGTGTTCTCCCTGTGTCTGCGTGGGTTTCCTCCGGGTGACTGTCTGTGAGGCGTGTGGTGTGTTCTCCCTGTGTCGGCGTGGGTTTCCTCCGGGTGACTGTCTGTGAGGAGTGTGGTGTGTTCTCCCTGTGTCTGTCTGGGTTTCCTCCGGGTGACTGTCTATGAGAAGTGTGGTGTGTTCTCTCTCTGTGTCCACGTGGGTTTCTTCCGGGTGACTGTCTGTGAGGAGTGTCGTGTGTTCTTCCTGTGTCTGCGTGGGTTCCCTCCGGGTGACGGTCTGTGAGGAGTGTGGTGTGTTCTCCATGTGTCTGCGTGGGTTTCTTCCGGGTGACTGTCTGTGAGGAGTGTGGTGTGTTCTCCCTGTGTCTGTGTGGGTTTCCTCCGGGTCACTGTCTGTGAGGAGTGTGGTGTGTTCTCCCTGTGTCTGCGTGGGTTTCCTCCGGGTGACTGTCTGTGAGGCGTGTGGTGTGTTCTCCCTGTGTCGGCGTGGGTTTCCTCCGGGTGACTGTCTCTGAGGAGTGTGGTGTGTTCTCCCTGTGTCTGTCTGGGTTTCCTCCGGGTGACTGTCTATGAGAAGTGTGGTGTGTTCTCCCTGTGTCTGCTTGGGTTTCCTCCAGGTGACTGTCTGTGAGGAGTGTGGTGTGTTCTCCCTGTGTCTGTCTGGGTTTCCTCCGGGTGACTGTCTATGAGAAGTGTGGTGTGTTCTCCCTGTGTCGGCGTGGGTTTCCTCCGGGCGCTCCTGTTTCCTCCAAAAACAAATGTTGGTAGGTGGATTGGCGACTCAAAAGTGTCCATGGGTGTGAGTGAATGTGTGTGTTCTCCCTGTGAAGGACCGGTGCCCCCTCCAGGGTGTATTCCCACCTTGCGCCCAATGATTCCAGGTAGGCTCTGGACCCACCGTGACCCTGAACTTGATAAGGGTTACAGATAATGAAATAAGTGTGTTAACTGTTACGTGTAGTACAGTACACGTAATCATCATCACAGCATCATCTACTCTTCATCTGAGGCTGAGGAATGGTGTTCTACGTCGTCTCATGTTTGTTTAGAGATTATAAAAATTTGGACATTTAAACATCTGTGATGCCCTTAAAGTAGCACTTCAATTCAACAAAACAACTCAATATAAGAGTGGTCTACACACATTTGGACAGTTTTAGTCAATGCAGCGGACAGCGTGTGTGAGCTCACAGATGCATAAAACACCAGAGGAAAGCAAACATAAGTCTGAGTAAAAGTCAGGTTGACGTGCGGCTACAGCATCTGCGCTGGTATTGATCCAAACCCATGTCTCACCAGCTGACTCCTCTTTTTTTTCCTTAAACACAGAAATGCTGTGCTCATCCCCTGCTGTTTTGTAGACCCTGGGTCTGGACTGTTCTGACTAAAGGAAGCAGTGAAATGTAATGGTTGGGCATTGATTCCAGGCCTGAATTCAGTAGTGGTTTCTGAGCCCCTGCTTTTACAGTTTGGCCTTTAAATCAATAAAAACAGAGGTTTAAGGTTTGTATGAGACACAGAGGAATCTGCTACATCCAGCATTTCCACTGTATGAGGTTGTCCTCCCTTTGCTGCAGCTCTCACTCTTCCCACATGAGTTTACCCACGATTATGGAACACTGCTGTGAGGTGTTGATTGCATTCAACCACATAAAAGTGGAGATGGGTGATTAGTTCTCATCCCAAAGGTGTTGGATGGATGCAATTCCACTGCTGCAAGGCCTTGTGGGACTTATTAGGAGACATGTGGAAGTGGGAATGGTGAACGTAGGCTTATGTTTAGCTGATACAGAGAGCTCCATTTCATTTTGCAGTAATCTGTGGAGATTATACACACTGTGTTCTCAGTAAGTACGTTTTTTACTTAAAATAGCTGAATGCACTCATTATAACGGGGTAAGACATACAGGGTGGGCCATTTATACGGATACATCCTAATAAAATGGGAATGGTTGGTGATTTTTTACTTCCTGTTTGTGGAGAAAATTTTCAAGATGGGTGGTGACCATGGCAGCCATTTTGAAGTCGGCCATTTTGGATCCAACTCTTGTTTTGTCAATGGGAAGAGGGTCATGTGACACATCAAACATATTGGGAATTTCACAAGAAAAAGAGCCATGTGCTTGGTTTTAACATAACTTAATTCTTTCATGAGTTATTTACAAGTTTCTGATCACTTATACACACATAAAATGTGTTCAAAGTGCTGCCCATTGTGTTGGATTGTCAATGCAACCCTCTTCTCCCACTCTTCACACACTGATAGCAACACCACAGGAGAAATGCTAGCACAGGCTTCCAGTATCCGTAGTTTATAAATGGCCCACCCTGTACAGTGTAACTGGACACAACAATCTGGCCCCAGAAGTGGACGACTGGCTAAAACCAAGGCCCTCTGCTGTGGCATTTAGCATTTAATGGGATACTATAGATCCTTTGTTAATAGATGTCTTTTCATTAAAACAATGAAATGCATCCTGACTCCACCGTGTGTGTGTGTGTGTATGTGTGTGTGTGTGTGTTCATGCGTATGTGTGTTAAAGTGTTTACCCAAGCATCTGTGTGTATGACGAGCGCACGGATGATTGATGTTCTGCACACACTCATTTCACACATACATCTGGTGTGTTTCTCCTGGGGAACTCTGTTGGAATGCATACACATTGAGAGAGAGAGAGAGAGAGAGAGAGAGAGAGAGAGAGAGAGAGAGAGAGAGAAGCAGGGAAAGAAGTGGAGAAAGAAAGAGAGAGGAGTTATATAGAAATATAGAAGACAGCGCTCCATTCAGTAGCTTTGGGATGAGTGGGGTTTGTGATCCAGCACTAATCTTCCAACATCAGTACTCAAGCTCTGATTTATTTAGGTAGTTGTATGCCATCATATCCTCGTAGTATTATTCAGAAACCTTGTGTAAATCCTTCCCAGAAGAGTACAGACTTTTGCTCCTGATTAATAGCTTTCATTTCTGAAGAAACGTTGGATGAAATGCAGTAATGAAACACACTTCTCCAGTGTTTTCTTTATAAAACTCAGTGGCGTGGACCTGTGCTGTTTAGCTGCTAGCAGAACTGGCTCATCTTATTTAGGTCACTCACTTGTGACGAGGGATGGCACGGGTATGTTTGGGAAGCGTGTGAAATGCTAGCGTACATCGGCACTGAGCAGTAACATACAACACATTCGTATTCACAGCATAATGCACCATATCTACAGCCTGATATCATATATAGCACACAATATACACAGAGGACTTGAAACAGTAGCAGCATAAACTGTACATAGGCCACAATATAATTGAATTAATCTCAGGTGATTTGGACTCAACAAAGGGAAACAACCATACAGTGTCTTTGATGCACAGAATGGTGCAAGTTATAAAACTGACCCTTGGCGTGCTTTTCCTAAATGTGAGCGTTTGAGTGAGTAACAAGTTCAAAGTGGGGCTTTTCATTAAAAAAAAGAAAAAGGACATTCTCTTTTGCAAAATTAGTTTGGAAAATTTCTGGTGTAAAATTGG